>NC_043003.1:81749892-81769892 GCF_006345805.1 Octopus sinensis | reverse complement strand
TATAATTTATTCATAACAGCAAGTGATTTTTAGACAAATAACGGCTTTTTAAGACAATATATTTGAAGCTTGAATATGCTGATTCACCCACTGCTACTCACATATCACTTTATAACTTATATCAATAATATTCACTTGTATTTCTATGAGAAACCTGTAAACTAGTATTACAGTAAAATTATATATTGACATATTAATAGAATTATACATCAAAGACAGAATACTATTTAACGCGTTTTTTTTTTGGAGGGGGGGGAGAATAGATTTTAATTTACTAAGTTAAGAATATATTTTCAGTAGCTTTTTAGAGAATCTAGAATGAAAGAATAAGAATAGTTTTGTGATACTAAGGGTAAGAATATTTCGTAATATCAAGGGTAAGGATTCTTCCGTGATAAACGAGAATAACCTTTTTCTAGCATATTCTTTTAAACTAACCATAAGCATGGCAATTCTGTGAACTTAAAGTTCTGAGGAACATTGATGGGACACAAGATTATTTAACTGTATCATTTGAGATTTCAATAATATGCAAAATATGGACTGCAAGAGCTGCCTCGTATGTGTATAGGGAGATCTTAGACGGGTTATCTTTGACTTAATGTAGTGCTCAAATTGTAGAGTAAACTGCTGAAAGTCAACTGATCTGGCAAGGGATCAAGCAATTGGGTGCTTTCTACAATGTATATATTTATGAGTTTATTGTTTCTTTACTAAGGTGGATGTGTAAGTATGATTTAGGTAAAAAAATCACTGCAAAATCGATTTTACCTTTTATAATTCTACGTGCATTAAATGATTACCAGGAAAGAGCATATCGTACTATAGTCTAAATTTTAAGAACTGTGGCAATATTTTCCTAAGAGAGTTGAGTAACATGCAGGGTTAAAGTCAATACGTTTACAGTACTCGTGAGATATCAAGGTGGTTTTCTGAAGAAATGTAGAAAAATAATAATGATTTTCATATCTCTGCAGAGTTATGTAAATTATTCTAGGTCAGGGTCTCTGAAATCATTTGATCTAACATTTATAAGTTCACAAGTACTTTTTAGAAAGTATCCAATATTTTTCAGTCAGCTTTTATTGGCTAACTATAATCTTTTAATATACGGCTATACAGTTTACTTTTACATACTTTCTCGTAAGAAACTACTCATATTAATAAAACAAAAATAGCCAGTAAAAATCAAAATATATTAAATTTAGTCTGCAAGAGAAAATAACGTCATATTTTGGTTTTGGTGATGAGCTGTTGGCCAAAACCGATAGAGCCATGTAAACTGATTTATTAATAAGAGGCCATGCACTTACATTAACTGTTATAGAAAGATCTGACGGCAATTTCACTTGGTACCATCGAATCATTGGACTGCGGCCATATATTTATAAACGCATTGCACTATCCTCTAATCATATACAATTTGAATTACACACACACACACATACACAGAAATATATATAATATATATATATAATATATATATATATATATATATATATATATATATATATATATATATATAATATATATATATATATATAAGGGAGGCTAACAGCACCTCCCTTTCTAAAAGAATTTGGGAATTAAAAGACAAATGCATAGGCTTCAAACTCAGATGGTCCATCATCGGATCAGCTGCACCTTATTTAAATAATAGAGCAGGATGCCAACTATGTTGTGTAGAACTCCTAACATCTTGAAATTCAAAGACAAACACAATCTTATTAACAAAAGGTCAGAGTTCAAACCATCCTGTATACACAAACTTATTAATACTTTCAAATACTACAAAGCTTAGGTTTTATACCAACTCCCCCATGCAATTTCCTCCCACCCGGTGCAACCTGTCGGTTCCAGCACATCCCGCTTTCCTATATGTGCGTGTATATGCGTATGTGTGTGTATGTATATGTATGTGCACATATGTGTACGTATATGTACATATATATATATATATATATATATATATATATATATATATATGTGCGTGTGTGTGTGTGTGTGTGGGTGTGTGTATGTGCATATATGTTTCCCTGCATTTTCCTCCTATATATACAAATTTTGTCTCCCATATATGACTTCTTTTCCCTAAATATTTCTTCTCCTACACCCATATCCTTCCTATATAGTCTCTTTACTTCCCTATATCTATACCCTTTCACATTTCAAACTCGGATGTTGAACGCACACCGCCAAACTCCACTTCCCACCCTTCCAATTTTCAGTTCCCCCCACCCGCCCCTACGTGGGCACTTTTAACACACACCTCTAACTTTCAACCACCTTCATCTCATGTTAAACTTTACCAAATTATATTTTTATCTTATTTTATTTTATTTTTATTTTTACTTTTATTTTTACTTTTATTCTACTTCCATTTATTCTCATTCTTATTTTCATCCCTTACCTTAACTCTTATAATTTTTATAATTTTTATATTTCATTTCTAACTATTACATTGTATTTCTTATTTTATACTGTATTTCTTACTTTTATTTCTAATTTTTACCCTTACCCTCATTCTTACCCCTAACTTATCGCTTTACACCTCTATATATGTTTATTTACTTACCTATGGATCCACTTTTTGACTATACGAGCGTCCGTGTACGTATGTATACGCATACATACATATACACACGCATATATGTACATACATATTTTAATATCTTATAGCTATACCCATATGCGCGTGTGTCTCTGTGTGTGTATGTAAGTGTATATGTGCACGCACATAGGGACACACAGCCGTGTGTGCGTGCACGTATAGACATGAGTGCGTGATTTTTTACATACGTTCTTATATACATCCTCTAATATCTTATATCTAGACCTGGAAGCGTGGGCATATGCGTGTGTGTATGTAGGGGTGGGCGCGCGTATGTACATGTGAGTGTGTACACGTATAGTGTCCGTGTATACATGCGGATATTCTGTTGTACGTATGTATGTGTACGCGCGTGCGTGTGGGTGTGTGTGTGTTTATGTACATGTTTACACGCGAGTGCGTGTGTATGCTTATGGGCTTGGAGGCGTATATGTACGCGTGTATATGGGTGTATGTATCCATGATGATATGTATGTACTAGAAGTCCAATTAATTCAAGGAACCAGATTAAAGGCTCAACAGCTCTGATTTACAACACATTAGGTCCCCAGACGAAACTGTTGATTTACTGACAATTCTACAACTAAATTTTATCAATCTCCTGACCACCATGCTTGGTCCGTAACCTCTATACATCCCTTATCTTTACATTTTTTTACATTTTTATCATGTTTTTTTACTTTTATTTCTATTTCTATTTTTACTTTATAACCTTATGCCTTTACATTTATTTATATTTCTTTATATTTCTTTATATTCTTTATACCCCCTTTACATCTCCTTATACCTCTTTATATCTTTATGCTCTACATTTTTATATTTTTCTATACTTACACTTTTTATACATTTTTTATCCCTCGTCCTGAATTCTCGCCCCTCCATCTTCACGTCTATATATGTATTTATTTATATACATTACTTCAACATCCAATTTTCCTCATTCTACATTGAGAGAAGAAAGAGATGGACGCTTCAATTCTATGCTGCTGCCGCATTATGTCGTACGCGAATGAGAGGATTTGCATCCCCAACCAAGAATTTTTGATGTAACACATGTCCTTGTGGAAGCTGTGTGCGCGGCTGAAGAAGGCCACAGACATACATTATGCATTGTTATAAATCTGTCTAATAAAGGCCCGAAACATATGTACCGCTGAATCCTTCGCATCATGTTTTTATTTTGATCAATTTACTCCACCACCTACACCACCAAACGGTATACACAGGTGCTTATAATTATCAAGTACTCACCCCGAATTTCTATATATATATATATATATATATATATATATAATTTAAATTGGTTGATGTTCTCCATTTCATTCCCATACGATAAAGGCAAAGAAGTCTGCCAACTCTGTGATAGTGAGTTCGTTTATATTCCATTTTCTAAGAATCCCCTTGTAAACACGTTTATAGAGCGTGCTTATCGATGTAAACATTGGCAGAAATGTACCTTTAGTTCATATAAGTTATATCTACGATTCTATATAATTTTAATATTGATTTTCGTCTTATATTTCACTTCCACTAGATATATCTATTCCCATGCCTTTAAGCTTTTATTTTAATTCACATATCGCTCTAAAGTTCTCTGTATTTGTTTTTTTTTTGCTTATTCCTATCTTTTACTCCTTCTCTTTCTACAGGTTACCTTTGACGTTATATCTACTAATGGTTTTTTAAAGATACTTGATAGCGTTCTGTTCATCATTATACACATTCATCATATTCTGTTAAAATGTCTTATTGGTGAGTTTTGGTTACTTTCTTTCTCTGATGAGAAGATTACATTGTTCTACACCATTTTATTCATTTTAGAATAATACCAATATTGTCTACGAAACATATGTCGGAAGTAAAAGAATTTGAATAACACCTGCGTTTAACTCCATTTATTTATTTGTAAATATTATACAAAATATTTCACATCAACTCGGGGTTTCTACTTTTACAAACGGGGTGTTACGTCCTTTTTTATTTTGTTGATTTATTTTTCCGTGTTAATTGTAAACAAGGGGACAATACACACATCCATTTATATATATTGTTTATTTAGCTTGGGTATGAATATATTAATAAAGTTCTTTTCTTTGATTTTGGTCTCGATTTCACTTCGACTGTGTAGTTTATAGAATGGAAATCTAAATATTTTCCGACCACGTGTTGCTAGATGGTTACTCAAAGGTACCTGACGGGCATCTGGGTCTCTAATTTGCTGTCGGTGCATACTTGAACATTCTGATAGTGCATTTGTAGTCTGACCCACGTACAGTTCTCCACAATTCGTGCATTCGATGCAGTAAATTAAATTTCGGCTTTTGCAGTTCATATTTGCGTTTGTGAATATTTTTCCGATTTTTTGTGTTCATATATCGGCCGGTATATATGAATTGGTATGTGCCACATCGGCTATCATTAAATTTAGATACAGCGAATGATTGATCTTAATTGCTAAGTTGTTTTTTTTTAATTAGGGGTACTATTTCTACTAATACTACTACCACTACCACTAACAACAACAACAATACTAAAGGTGCTCATGATGATAGCAGGAAAATACTAGCTAAGTCAAGAGAAAAATCAGTAAAAATAATCTTATTTTGATTTTAAAGCTCTATTACCACAGCTACTCCTAGCACAACAACAACGACAACTATAATAAAGGAGATGATAATGGTGATGATGATAATGGAAATGTAAAAATCCCTGGGAAATGTTCACAACATTCCTAAAAATAGCCAAATAATTACTGCTTTGGCCAGGGTCAAAATACAAATCTGTTGACATGTTCAACAAACCATGACGCCTAAACCAAACACTAATCAACTTGAGTAATTTAGTAAAGCCCCACATGGATTGGTCAGAATATAGTTTGCAAAAATTGGCATTCTGGAGCCTATACAAATGTATTTAAGGTATACAGATTAGCCATCTCACTACAGTTGTAAATTGTAAAACAAAACTGTTACCACTACTACATGAATCTGAAGATTGCATAGTTAAATGCATGAAAGTACTAGTCCAATCAGAATGGACATTTAATATTCCACATTTCATTATATTATATCATATGATTATACAATTGTAACTAAACCGTGAAAATCAAAGTTGGAAGTTCATTGAGCAATATATTTTTTATACACAATCATATACACCACTGTATATATATATATGTGTGTATGTGTATGTGTGTATGTGGGTGTGTGTGTGTTTGTGTGTGTGTATGTGTGCGCGTGGGTGTATGTTCGTGTGTGTGTGTGACATTTATAAAGAGAAAGTTAGTCTTACAACTGTTTCAGAGATATGTGGGATACCCCTTCATCAGAGACAATATGAGAGAGTTAAACAGAGTGAAATAGTAGAGTTCAATATAAGAAGCTATTTTGGAATTGGAGAAAAAGAGAAATAAGACAATAAATAAATATATGTTGGATTTTACAGTCACAGTTCTATTATCCAAGGAAAGTGGTGTGTGGAATGGATAGGAAGACTTCTTGTCCATGGCATGTAAATTCCAATATGAGATCATATTTTGTTATTGCAGATGGATAGTGTGAAGACATTAATTCAATGTGCTGTTCTTTCAAAGGGTCTTGTAGTGTGAATGAAATTTTGAGAAAGTACTGGTGTATATATATATATATATATATATATATATATATATACGTGTGTGTGTGTTTATATGTATATGTATGTATGCATATATATATGTATATATACACACATGCTTATATATGTGTGTGTATGTGTATATACACGCATATATAATACAGATAGAGAGAGAATGTGTGTGAGAGAGAGAAAGAGAGGAATAAAGAGAAGGATTTATAGATATTTTCTGTAGACACTATTCGGTTTGTTTTCACAAAGACCAGTGCTTCTAGTCGTTTCGAGAAATATCATCTTGCCATTGTTTTACGTTGGTTTCGTAGAGTATTTGATTTTTTGATTTTCAATTTCATGTACATAATCGAAATCTATTTCATAATCTCATAAAGTAAAGGGTTTCTTTTAGCATTAAGTTTGTCACGTTCCTACTTAACTCTTATTTTTCTCATACTTAATATCAGTCCATATCTCATTATATGACTACATGGAATAGGATTTGGAAGTAATAATTACTTAATTTCCGTCAGGTTTAGATTTCCAATTTGAGTAATTTCCTCTTATTTTACCACTTTCTTTATTTTTATTTACTCAATAGATCCTTTTACTTGAATTCTTTCTAAGTCTACTATTTATTTCATTTCAGAATATATATATCTTTTCTCATTTCCTTTCACTTATCTTTGATAAAATAGTTTTCTAGTGAAGCTGACACTTCTATATATACTTTCGAAGTTTTGCAAATGTTAATATCAGCAAATTTATTCCATTCCCTTCTCGTACGTTTTAAGTTGGTGCTCTATGACGATCGAATGATTTATTATCAACAGAGAATAAAATTTCATTTTCAAAACAGAATTTGCTGAAGCTTATAAATTTACCTAATAAACTGGAATGTTTGAGATTTCTTTTCAAAATAAAAATCACTTTTCCCCAGAAATGTCACTATACTACCATTTGACTATTGCATACAAACTATCGAATAAATAATTAATATGTTAAATACACAAATAGATGCTTACACATAGCTTAGATAGTCATCTATTAAAATACATTAGATACAAAATAATTATAACAATGCTTAATATACCTTTTTTAGCATATTCAAAGAAAATTCTCATATTACATCACACCCACAATTAGCACTCAGAAAGTATTCTACTGATATTTACCTGATTGGATGTACAAATATGGGCGTGTCTTGATGTGGCTTGTTGGTAATTGAAGTGACAATTAGACACAAATACCCATAGAATATCGAATTTTCAACCTTTTCTTAGAATAAAAACAGCACACATCAGCTTTGTGTAGCATTGTGGTTAAATGCAACACATGCATTGACATACATTATACTCATATATATGCATACATGCATGTGTGTTGAGCGTGTATGTGTGCTTGTATCAGTATGTGTATATCTATAATACATGCGCTTGTACAGGACTTGCTTTAGAGTTACGCGAAGACGTCAAATCGAGCTTTCAAAATGAAACTATTTTTTGATGGATATCTTTCGCAAATAAATACACGCGTAATTATTTTCCATGGTATGAAGTAAACCAGATAACTTACATTGTTCAGCGAAATAAAGGACGCTGTTTGCAACCAACATCATAATTGAGAATCATCGATAAACATCAACAGACATATCAAAATAGAAAGTGAACCTAAATGCCCTTATTTCGCATGAGTCAAATATTTTTCATGTTACTACCTTACTAAATCAAAAAGCGAATACAACTATAGCTAGTTTTTTTCTATTTATTTTATAACCTACAGTGTAGTTTAAACAGTGTCATAATCAAACGATAGATATGTTGAATATATTACCTTTCAACATGTAGCAAAGTAATTTTACTGTCTCGTGATCATAATCTTAGAACTACACTTGTTAAGAGACATCAGAAAAAGAACGAAAACAAAAATATAGCTAAAGTATTAAAAACAACGTTATTATTTTTACACATGATTGTACTACTATTCATTGTATATCACCTCGTTACTTTGTGCAAACGCAATTCCATCACCAATTAGACCTCTATAGCTAGCTTTCTCTCGCTTCATTAAAATTCGCCGACAATACATTGTTATTCCCTTCCAATGCAACTGTTTGCAGTTGTCAGTAGGACGTGTGCACATCTTACGTTAGTGAAAGAAAACAAATGAAGTTTCTCCTTCAATTTCCATTATCACATTTGAAAAACAAACTAACAAAAAGCTATCAACAACTAAATTTTTGACGAGTGAATGATGAACTATAAATAAATCTTTACACAGACCTGTTTTCCTTTGTAGTTGCTTGTTAGGCAATCAGACACAAAACGTAGGCATGAAAGAATGTTCTACTGTTCAGTTGTCGTCAATATACCAAATATTCTATATCTTTACTTCGAAATTTCTATTTACTATTTTGTGATTCTTTAGGCATACAAGGCTGTTAGCTGTTGCTTGAAATAATCACAAGATTAACCACCCTCCATTTAATTCGAAGTGCTGAATACAAAACTGTGGAATAGTGTATCTAGAAGCTAATTGTTCATTGATTAAAATGTGTCATAGAAATATTTGAGTTATTGCGTACGTAATTACAGAGTAATATGCTTTCTATACAATGACATTTATGTGTCGGTTTTTATATTTGCTTAATCATTGGAGCTTATATTAATTAATTTCTTGTTAAATAGATATCGTCAGAATTCATAATTTTGTGAGTAATTTTGCACTTTTAATGCTAACATCATCAACAACAACGGCAACAATGACAGCAACAATAACTGCAGCAGCAGCCACCACTGGTAGCATATCTACTGCAAATGCTACTAGTTTTAATTGGGAAGGCTCATGGGATATTGTTGATATGTGTAAAACTGCAAGTAATTTCAAGCATACTCGCACATAAACTGAAACACACCTACACGTATATATATATATATAATATATATATATATATATATGTGTGTGTGTGTGTGTGTGTGTGTATGTATGTATGTATGTATGTATATATATATATATTTATATAGATTCATACATACATACCTACACGCACACACACAGATATATATATATATATATATATATATAATATATATGTATGTATGTGTATATATATATATAATATATATATATATATATATATATATATATATATTATATATATATATATACATATATATATATATATATGAAATACATACTCTGCAAATACTTCCTGGCTATACATATCCCTACTGTGCAATATCGTGTGATAAATTTGTATGCATAAATTTGTTTTGACTCTTTACTGCTATTTGGATTTCTAAACGTAATGACACTCAACAAAGAGAAGAAAGGTGAAGACTTTTAGCAAAGAATTAGTGACAATATTCTTAACATTCGCAGGCCCTGCGAGACTAGGCAGGATTGTGCCGTTGATCTTCAGCTACACCAGCTGTATACATACGAACGCAGCAAAAGTCGATAGCGAAGATGGAAATTTCCAAGACAAAATATTATTCGGAAGAACAGAGATAGTTACAATCTCCAGAGAAGTAATGCAATATGTGACGTGATATGTCGTGGCTGTTGAGTCGAGTGAACCCAGTTGTGAGCAGAGTAGAAGTTGCAGGAAGTGACGAACTCATGCAATTATAGGTTAGGTATTGACGTGTGATTGCGAGTTCACCAAGTACTTGTCCTCTGGATGGCTAAATGTAAATTAAAACAAATATCTTATCATCACAGACGATCTTTTAAGCATAAAACCAACTAGAAGTCCGTGATTGTACCTAATGAAACCTGGAAACTAAGCCAACCGAAAAACACTTCTGTTTTCGATATAGACCTTAGATATACTAGTGGATATCATCTGCATTTTGTTGAGTCAACACTCGTTCTGGTTTTGAATTGAAGCACATACTTCACAAGTAGTTTTCGCAATTTCATAAATGTGAGATTGTCAGTGGAGATCATCATTCATATTAGTATCTTTTATTTGCAGAGCCTTGGGGTGTTTTAATTGCATTTAGACATAACTACACACTTATTGATTCATTTATATCTGCAGTGCGAGCTGGCAGAAACGTTAGCACGCCGGGCGAAATGCGTGGCCGTGTTTCGTCTGCCGTTACGTTCTGAGCTCAAATTCCGCCGAGGTCGACTTTGCCTTTCATTCTTTCGGGGTCGATAAATTAAGTACCAGTTGCGCACTGGGGTCGATGTAATCGACTTAATCCCTTTGTCTGTCCTTGTTTGTCCTCTCTGTGTTTAGCCCCTTGTGGGTAGTAAAGAAATATATATCTGCAGTGCGGGTATTATTGAGCAGTTGAAATCCATTTTTGTCATGTAAAAATTGGTGTTTTAGTTATCTGTCCATGACCGTGATATAGGCTAGATTACAGATTAAAGATTATGGTTGTATACGTTAAATTAAGGAATGCCATCAAGAAATATACAAATACAAGAATATGAACGACTTAACTAGGCTTTAGACGACTTCAGAACTGAAAAAATAGAAGTCAGAAAGAACAGCATCTGCATAAGCTTCGATTATGTGATTTTACGAAGATCTTCAGAAATAAGACATAGATAATGTCCTTAACTAAACAAATTAATTGAAACTTATTAGTGAAGTCACAAAGAAATTCATTGCTAATGTAAAAAAAACTATATTGTTACCTTGACTTCTTCAAATGAGGGATCACTGATGAATGTTATAAGCTCTTCAGTAGATCTGGTTATTAGGAAAGTGTGCAGACGATCGCTAAGGAAGGAGATACATTGAAGATAATGAAGATACCGATTATCAACTACGAAGTCCAAGATGTTTGATATAACAGTACACCAATAGATCGATAGCCGGATTGGTGGCAGACTTCGCACTGCTTGAGATGAGATGGGTTTAAGAGATAGCGAGAAAGAAAATTTAATACATTAGCAATGATGAAAACTAGTTCCCGTGTACTCTGTTAGAGGCAGAATCACATTCAGAGGCCTCGGTGATTTGAATTAACGAGAAGTATTTCCGAAGGAGTCGTAAAACTCGTGAAGGGAGATTTAGTGGAAGTTCGCCACGTGTGCAATATATAATATTTAATGCATATAATTTAGAGACTGAATGTATGTTATGTATTTCCTAGCATTATAGGGACAGATTTAAAATATAATCAACGTAATAGAAGCGATAATATTACAAGTAAATAGATATTTTATTGATAATTTCTGAACGCAAAATGGATTCAATTATGGGTTTGAGATCCTCGCTTTCTATCCAATGCTTCAAGGAAAGAGGATCGTCATGAAATTAAGTTTATTATCGTAATATTTGGTATGTTAAATAAAAAGTGCGATATTTCCTGAACCTGAAACCTATTTGTCCAACCAAATTATATTGTAACTACAAACGTATTGTTTCAGGAAACATTATCATTGCTTTAATCTACTTAAATATCTGTCCCAACGTTTTCAGTATGAATAGACACATGCCAAAAGGGCCTTTTTCGTTTTTGCTTCTTTTTCTTTTGTTGTTTTCAGGATAAAATTTTAATAATAGGTGCATAATTCCATATACATAAAAAGAAACAAAACGAAAGAAACTAAATATTTCCTGTATACAAATTAGTATAAGTCAGGTGCATTATTCAGGAGAAGGCAAGTACTATTTTATTTCATTGAGATAATAAGTTAGTACTTCTTTTATAATATACAAGAAAGTATATAAGAGACAGTCTCATATATTGCAGATGTTACGACCTAAATACAAGCTAAACATTTATTACATCGCAATAAGTCATATTGAGTCATCCCATAAATAAGACGTTTTTTCAATTGCATGAACTAAAAGCCGAAGGTGGATCGGATAAACTATATGCGTCGACTTGCTATACAAGCAGATAGCAATTTTACCTTGTGCTTATTCTTAGTGCAAGTTTGAAGAGTGCAGTTCGATTTTAACAGTTATATTTTCAAAGCTATAATGGAAGTGACAAAGGAACATATTCGGCATATATTGCTTTATGCGAGGAATATTAATGTAGTATTTGGGGATCGGACAATAAGCGTAAGCCTGTGTCAAAGGCGGTTCCAGAAATTACGAGGTAGAAACTAGCCAAGAAGATGAGCCTCGTGCTGGAAGATCTATTGAAGTCGGCTAGGACGCTCTGCAAAACCAGGTGGAACAAAATCCTATCGTAACTGTTGAAGAACTAGCAGAGAAGCTTGGATTTGGTCATTCATAGACACTTCCGGGCTATCGGAGATTGACCATCTTTGATTTCAAGACGAAAGATGTTCTTCCTTCAGGATAATGCTCGGACACATACAGCGAGGATGACTTTCCAAAGTCTGGAACTGTTTGAATGGGAAACGATGCCCCTTCCAACAAGTTTGCTGGACATTGACCCACCTGATTATCATTTACTCTACGGTCTTCAAAGTCAAGTGGACGGAAATAATATGAATTTTGCAGACGAGGTCAGAAAATCCTGGAGGAGCATTTTTTGTCAGGGACAAGTGAATTTAGGAAGAGCGGCCTTGCAAGTCTACCAGATAGATGGAAAAGCATTGTAGAAAACGAAGGGAATATATTATAGATTAAAGAAGAACTTTGTTTATCTTAATCTGATAAATATGTACACGCCTACATTTATATGTATATATACATGCACATGCATTTATCAGTACAGGACATAAAAAACCCTCAACAAAATAAGAAACAAGAGCATAAAAAACAAAAGCACAGAAAACAGAAAACTTTTTTTCGAACAACGAAAGAAACAAATAGAGAAGCGAGACAGGCAACAAGACAGACAATGTATATCGGATAGGGGAGTCTTATATGAATCTGGCCTTCTGGTTAGCCGCTGCTGAGGCGATTTTCGTCTTCCGCACATATATGTTCTGTTTCTAAACGTTATTTATATATATATAATGGAAGGACACGAAATGCGGCACAGCAACAGCTAGTGCAAATGCTCGATGTATTTCGGCCTAGTTGTGCTTCATCAACAGCATATACTCAGCACCATCCATATACCTAGACGACAATTATCACTCGCAGTATATTATATAAAACAATGAATTGAACTTTCAAATGTACTACGAACAGCTGTTCAGCTTAATAAAAGCCCGGTATACACAGCTGTATGATTAAACAATCAACTATGTATAATACTTAATGCATATACATTGTTCAGAATCAATTTACTGTGCTATTAGTCCAGAAATAATATCCTATGGATATGCTGCTTTTAAAGCAGACAATAGATATCGGATAGGAGAGGTTGATATGAATCTGGCTTTCTGGTTAGCCTCTGCTGAGGCGATTTTCATCCTCCTCATTTATATGCTCTGTTTTTAAACATAATCCATAAGAGATGTTGTTTCTAGACGAACACTGCATTAGCTTGCCTCATAACGATATAGATATATTACGCATGATACGTAGATAGCTAAGTTAGTTCTGCTTTAGTTGCTTATAATTTTCAGATATTATTGTCATGCAAGAAACACAACGTTGCATATTTTAAGACGAGGGTTAATGACTATCAGAGCATATTAACTAAAGAATATATAATAATTATATAGTATTTTAAATAAAATCAAGAGAAAATTGAAGTATTTTGAGTGAAATCCCGACGGTAGTGACAAATTAACGTGTATGCATCCGCACTACTGAAAAAAATATTTAAATAAAATATGGTAAAATGCTGAATTAATATGAACTTTTTGAATAAACAACCACGCTTATATACTCTGCATATACGTTTCATGAATTCCAAGCAGAAACTATGAATAAGTTCTTTATATACGTTTTCTATGACATTGCTATAAATTTATGCATAATTATTAACACTAGATTTCGTATGTCTTATGTATTAAACCGCTTTATTGTAGACTGTAGAATAAATATAATTGTGCGGTTTATATATTTGCACGCTGTTTTTCAATTACATTCAATTATTTTGCCAGAAATAAATGCCCAATAGATAGTTTTAACAATATTTAAAACATTTCATTTTCCGTAAGAGCAAAGCTATATTTTTGTTCCTCCATTTTTAACAGGTAGCATTCTGTCAATTATGTATAAAATTAAATGTCCTAAATCCAATTATAGCAATACAATATGTTAGTACTTTGAAATAAACTAAAATAGTGTGTATGAACCAGGTGAGGTAGAGCTGAAATGAAAGGAGTAACTTCATTTTTTTTTGGCGGGGGTTATTTCTTAATATCACATCACAAAGCTCTATACTGGACAAGGTGTGTGTGTGTGCTCGTGCGTGTGTGTATATATATATATATATATATCTTTATATATAAAAGTGATGTTGTGTGTCTGTCTCCTACGATTTAGATTCCTTACTACTCCCACATTTTGCGGTGCAGTTTATCCAAAACCAGGTATCTTATAGTCGGGATTCATATCGAGCCCTTCCGGGTATTAGCACGCATCTACGATGAGTCTACGATTTTTAAAATAATTTACCATAAATTTTTCCTATTTTTAATGCATTTTTGGCATATATAAGGGAAGTAACTCTCTAAAAATTTATTATTAAATCTCAGAACGTAAAACGCTACAGTAACATCCCCCCTTTGTGGTTAGCCATATTGAGATGGCTATTATACTTTACATCTCTAAAAATGCGTATATAGTTATTTCCCTTACAAACCCGAGCAACGCCGGGCGATACTGCAAGTATATATATATATATATACATATATATATATATATATATATATATATATATATATATATATATATATATATATATATATATATATATATATATATATATAATGTACACACACATACTCCCATATAAACACATTTTCAGTTAACTGAACGAAAAGAATTTAGAAAAGAAAGAAAAACACTACCAAGGAAGTAACAATGAAATTAAAATCACTAAATATCAGGTGAATATGTGAAAACTGTTATCATTGAATGAACATTTCTACTTGACGCAGTTGGACTGTCTCAGACTTGAACTGTAAAGAAAACTCTGTACCCTCTGCTTTTACATGTGTGTGTGTATATGTGAATGTAGTGTTTCAAGATTTGCGGAGCTAAGTGTTCTGTGAAGAGCAGTGAAATTAATCTGAGTTATTTAGCATGAAAAGCAGAGCCATCAATAAAGTACTTTGTGTTTTAATACGTTGTGTTAATAGTATCATTTTCTTTACATTCACATTTACGGAAGAAATATTTTTCAATTCAGATTATTTCTAAATGAAATATGCACTGAAATTGAGTTGAAAGTAGACCTGGGAGATAGACGACGAAAATATACTAAGAGAAATATGCTTAAATACTAGAACGATGTAATTTTTGCATAAGTACGATTTTGTGTAGTAGTGCAGAAAGCTAGAACTTTAATATTTTTATTGTTTTTAAAAGTGAAAGGAAATTAAACTCACGTACATGATATACCTTTTGAATTTTAAACTCATCAAAATTCGTGAAGAAGTAAAGTTTAGCATATTTCAGTAAATTCAATTGAAATGTTTAAAATACAAATACATTTAGAGTTTCATGAGTTGTATAAATGATAACAATGAATATATATATATATATATATATATATATATATATATATATATATATATACATGGTTAACCCAATTAAGGAAGATATTGTGTGTTATGCACACCTGTAATCTGGTATTATTTGTCATATATGATGCTTAGTGACAGATGCGTAGTTATTAATTTTCATAGATTATTTCTTCAACTGTATTGGTCTCTAGGTCAATCTAAGTTTAGGACTGTTCCACCAGTGCCTTTCTGAATATTTACGAAGGCAGATCCTTCTTGTGACAGCATCCAGTATGACACGTTGATTAGTAGAGGTTTTCTGAGAGTGAGTTAAGGCTCTTGCTACATGTTTGTAGAAAATGTCAAGGCTGCAAGGATATGGAAAGGTTCAATAAGATCTAGTATGTGATAAACGACGACAAAATGTGCAACACAGAGCTACGTAGAAGCAACAAATCCTTCGTGAATTTTAGTGAAATACGGCAAGTATAAGAGTAAAGTTTTACACATCTTATTGAGATTAGGAGCTGTGAAAATTCAATGATGTGCCTCACGCTACATGGCATTTCATTCTTAGATATAGGCAATACGTCTACTTGATATCAGTCAATAAGATATGTTATAATTTCTTTCCATGAACAGCCACCGATTAAGTGATACAGTTGTTGGAATACATAGGCACCAGAACAATATTAAATTTCTCCATCATAGCAGTGTTTCGCTGCACAATTGAGAGAAAGCCTGTGTACCTTAGTTACTATTTATTTGTTCTAATACTATACCTAGCTTATATTTTGTTTGAATTTTAATTCATTTCCAAGACACCTTATGTCATAACCTGCGATATAAGTTGTCTTGCAAGCAAGCAGGTTTCGTTTCATTTTCCCCCCATATTTGTAACAGCGATTATATTTCTATTTTCATATGCTTATCTATTAATTTGAATACATTCTCCATTTCCTTGAAGAATGCATTTTCGTCAGCTGGGGCTGAATAAAAAGGAACTATTCTTCGGACCTCCGTAACAACAATATCCGGTCTGTTACTATTGATCTCTTTGCCTTTGGCGGTATAATTCATAGCATGGTTGCTGTGTGTGTTTCTATTTTTTTATCATCCGTTGAGATTGATACTTTGAATAAGAGTAATTTGCTTTCGTTGTGGTCCTTACAACAATAAATCTTCGGTTAACCTTGATCTCTCTTTCTCATCGTATTGGTATATCTCAGAATACAGTTGCTTTATTATTCACCGAGGCCTGTTTTTGTGTCCAAATTTTCTAAATCGTGTTCATGTAATGTTCTTGGCTAAAACTGGGAAAACACAGACAACCTGCTTGTTTATTTCGTCAACAGTTCTGCAGTTACAGAATCTGCTTTTGGTAGTTTCTAGTTTTCTTCACCTTTTGTGTATTATACACTGTTTGATTCATTGACTCTTAGATAAGTGTATGACTGTGTCTGATGTAAGTCACTTATTTCGGTATACTTCATGTCTCATGATATTTGTGATCAAAATAAATTTTACTGTCTTTAGTTTATCTTGGCGTATTTTTCTAATTCGAATTTCTCTGGTACATTTTCAATACGTTTTTCAGTTGCAGCGCACTCCTTCAGTTCTTCAATATTTTTCAATATTCAAAAGGAGGCTATTTATTTTACCATAACACGTTGACTAAAGATTTAAATCTAGACAGAAGAATTAACGGGAAGAGGAGATACATAAGAAAGACATACATGGATTTAGATTCTACGATTCCCTCATTCACTTATATCTTCAAACTTATCTGTCATTTGGTCATAATATGTTTCCTGTATCTTATTGCTGGCACTACCTTATTTATGATTAGTGTTTGCAAGATTCATTGATAAGGAATACTGTCAAAACCTTCTGGTAAACAATTCATGCCATCTCCAAACCTTTCTCCCTCACACTCTAATCATCAGTCTTGACTTATTGATATGGAATTGATCTTTACACAGAGGATGCTTGAACCAGAAGTGTAGAATCTTATCCGGACCTGTTGCTACCCGTTGTTTATTTTAGGCAATATATGAGTAATCTGATTTGATGCTATGACCTCCCTCGAATGTAAAGTTATTGTAGTGCTCTTTACTACTACTACTACTACTACTACTACTACTACTACTACTACGTCACTAAAACAGCAACAGCTACTTACTACTACTACTACTACTACTACCACCCCACGACGACGACCACCACCACCACCACTACAACTACTACCACCAGCATCACCACCACCACCACCATCATCACCACCACCACCAACACTAATTCTACTATGTGTGCTTATTTATAAACGTAAACTCTCTCTCTCTCTCTCACACACACAGCGGTGCGAGATAGAAGCATTTAGTCAAATTCACTACATGTATCTTTAACAAATACACAGAAACTAAGTTCTCATTTTCTTTCTCTTCGTCAAACCCAGCCTATACTAATTATCACTGCCTCTGCACCTCTCGGATGATTTGATCATATCCTAATCTCAAAGTAGTCGTTACACACTCATTTTCTACGCAAGGCTTACCTCTTCCTGAATCCTATGGCAGTTCGATTCAGATGTTAATGATGATGACGCTAGTAATGGCTATGACAACAGCGATAACAATATCACTAGTATTTATGTATGTGTGTGTGTTCAGAGAGAAAGAGAGAGAGAGAGAGAGATGCATTTATATATGTATGTATATGTATGCGTGTATATATAATATATATATATATATATATATATATATATATACATACACACACATAGACACAGACATGGTGTCGAATTCAGACACGTTAGCATAAAGAACTATTCCTTTTGCCGGATAGTGAATACTATCCCCTATGATTTTTGACTTTAAAACAAGCGTGGTAAAAGATACGGTTATCTTGTTTGAATAATTGATAGAGAAATAACCTGTTTTTCAAAAGATCACAGCAGTAATGAAACAGCGAGATACATACCATGTAGAAAAGTTCTATACATATGCCATGGCGACGAAAGTATTTGGAGTCACCAATCTCAGATCACAGAACTACCGATAAAATTTCCAGTGGGATTTCGAGGTGCAAAATATCTACATCATTACTTCCGAAAGGCTGAGAAAGATCCCTTGATAAGCGCCGTGAAGAAAATTTATTAATATTGGAATAATAAATACCCAATATTTGCAAATTTTTCACCAAAGTAATTACGCCAGTAAACTTCATCAGTTGAAAAGTAATATACCAAAATGTACCAATGATCCAAAATCAGACTGTTAACACCATGAAGATTTGTAGGATTTTCAAAAGATTCAAATTTTCAACATTTGAGATTCTTTAGATGAATAGATACGCACACCTGGCTGCGTGTATCGACATCTCAACGAATACAGCAACTCAGTTACATAATTACAAACACCGGGAACTGTAAAATATGTGTCGTTTTCTTAGCAACCGACTTAAGCTATCGTAAAAAGAACTTTGAAAGAACTCAAATGAGAAGATACGTACAAGGCACATTTCAAAAGATTTGAAAAATTTCTCAGGTGAATCATTTATAAATTTCAAAGTACAAAACTCTAATCTCGTTTAGAACAGGATCTTTTGACTTCAGTACACTTGTATATATACGTGTATATATATAATATATATATATATGTACATATATATATATATATATAATATATATATATATATACATCTCTCTCCCTCTCTCTCTCTCTATATATATATGCATATATATGTACATATATACATATATATGTATATATATACATACATATGTACATATATTATATATATATATATAAATCTATACATACATATATATACATACATATATATATATACATACATATGACATATGTACATACATATGTACATACATATATAGATATATATACATATATATATATATATATATATATATATAATATATATATGTGTGTGTGTGTGTGTGTGTGTGTGTGTGTGTGTGTGTACGTATATGTACATGTATGTATGTATGCAAATAAGGACATGCGATATGGAGAGTCAGATAGATAGGACATCCAGTAATTTAATTTGATTAACACTAATTCTCCACTCTCAGCATTTGAATCTGAATAAAAGGTTTTTCCCACCCGGAAGTGTTTGGAAGTTATGTATATCAGACATGTAGTGATGCATTGATGAGGAAGTTCAGATAGCTGTATAGAAACTACTCGATGACTCAGATACCAATGTATATATAATTGCTTTGCATAACAATAAAGAAATAATATTTGCA
>NC_043003.1:81729892-81742392 GCF_006345805.1 Octopus sinensis | reverse complement strand
TGTTCCATGGTTGCAGGGAGTGTCTGTCTTTACGTTCTGAGTTCAAACACCGCCTTTTCTTCTTCCTGGGTGGAGTGGTGGGAGAATCGTTAGTTTGTCGAGCAAAATGCTTAGCGGTATTTTGTCCATCGTTACGTTCTGAGTTCAAATTCCGCCATAAATGACTTTGCCTCTCATATTTTAAGTCCTTGTGCCTGTAGTAGAATGAATTATCATTATTAAACCTGCGATCTAGCAGACTCGTTACAGTACTGAAAACAGAATATCTGTGGCCTTTTGTTTTCCGGGTCTTTTCATTCTATGTTCAAATCCCGAGGTGCACAACATTGTCTTTCATCATTTCGAGTTGAAATATAAAATACTGATCAAATCATGTTCGATAAAAATGAGAAACGATTATTAGAGAATAGTGTATTGGCCTAGTTGTTTGTATATAGAATAAAATGCTTATTGTAATATTCGTGTGTTTCTATGATATTGGATATTGAATGATGTTGTATGAATATACAGAGATCTACTCAACCCAACCAGTTCAGACAAAACCTGTTTTCATCTGCACATATTTCTTTTGAGTCAAATTTACACTGAAATATCTAACTATTCCACATCCCAACGAGAGAGGCATTTGAAACTATATTTCACTTACACTCAATATTGTACAGGTTATTCTATAGCACTCGGTTGCATGCGCAGTGAAAGCTAGCATTGACCTTCTTGAGGTAGTGACGTCGATGTTTACTTCGCAAGTTGCCAAATTTGTCTTTTTGTGATTACGCGTATGCTATAGTCTGCAGATTTGTCATGGACAGGAACAAAATGGCAACTTGAAATTTTTCGCTAAACTTGAGAAGACTACTACAGAGACACTGAGTATGCTTCTGCAAGCTTACGGTGACAAAGCAATGGGTCGTGCGCTATGTTTCTAGTGACGCGGGCGCTGCAAAGCAAAAGAATATCCCTAGATGATGCTGAGTGAGCTGGAAAAACCACCGCGACATTCATACCAGGAAATGTGCTATTGTTCATTGATAATTCGTCCCCCAGGACCAGGCCGTCGATCGAGGGTTCGTCTGCGACGTTGTAAATTTTGAGGGAGTCCATTCTCCAAAGCGCCCGGATGTGGTGCACGAAGAACTGGATTCTTCACAACGACAATTCACTCTGTCACTGACCTCTCCACACTCGTGAGTTTCTGGCCAGAAACAACATCGCTTCCACACTTGCCCTTCTCAACAGATTTAGCGCCTGCGGTCTTCCATCTCTTCCCCAAGATGAAAATGCAGCTCAATGGTTGCCGTTTTAGCATCATTTCCGAAATCGTCTCGCTTATGGAAAACAACTTCCAGACCGGAGACAAAAAGTGGTAGGGACGCTGGGGCCGGTGTATTGCTGCGCAAGGAAACTATTTCGAAGGAGATTATCTTAAAACTTAGGTAAATAAGCTATATTTTTATATTAAACATAACTAGTCCGGGAACTTTTTGATACCACCTCGTATATTTTAGAATGTAAGCTAAGTTGTTTATCAAACGTTGATATATTCTATTTTACATGAAATGTTCACATAACTTACATCATTGTAAATGTGTTGCCAATTAAATTTCAAGTTAATATAATTTATTCAGTGAATAATGTAAAGGAATTAATCCATATGTATTATTATGAATAAAGATTCACAAAGCATACAATTTCTAAAGGAAAAGTCTTCCAATCAGGAGTAATTCAAAGATATGTCACCGAAATAACTACCTATCATAGAAAAACGACTGGAGTGTAGATGGTTAGATTTCCGTCGTATACTGGCTGTAATGAAAGCTAATAAAGAAACAGCGAGGCAGAAAATTGAAAATCCTTTCACGGCAACTACACACAGTGAACTGGAAAATTATTGCATATTCTGAGCTCCGCTTGAATACAAACTTCAAGATAGATAACTCTAAATAAGTCCTGATTTGTGTTGCTAAATTTAAACAGATGATTTCAAAATAGCTATGCTTAGTTCTGAACTTGTATTGGAATAACTGACTTTATACGGTAACCGAAATAGTACCACATTATCTGACCTGGTCAAGCAGTCATCAAACGAGTATATATGTGATAATGGGAATTATCTTAATTTAGTTTTTATATGAATATATGCAACATAAATAAACAAATGAACAAGCTAGACTAAGTAAACAATTTCAAGATATCATAAATACTTTTTCAAATCGATAAAATAAAGCAAAGAATTCTAAATCGTTTCAGATTGTGTGTGTGTATAAATAACCGCATATATATGTGCGTGCGTGTGTGTGTGTGTGTATTCTATATAAGCTCTTCGTCATTTTGGAGGAGATCAGGGACCTATCTGAGTTCTTTCACCATCTAATGTTGCTTCTATGCCACACGAAGAAGCAGTTGTTCATGCAGGGTCCCCAACAGATGCCCAGTCGGAGGCCACTGCGAAACCAAAGGGGTAATCTATCAAGCCGAAGTACTAGTGGAATTGCCAGCAAACCCTATTCTACGAGCTCATTCATGCAGCACCTCGCCAACCAGAGGTCATCCTTCAGAGTTCCAGAAAGGAGATACGTAACATTGCTGGCCAGCCACGTCTGGCAACTAAGAGACGATCGGATCCATACTCAAACTCATGGAAATTCCTCCCGATTCCAGTCTCCTACATCAATGGAACAGAGCATTGTGGCCATATGCAGAGTTTGTGTAGTAAGGAGAAGTCAATGCTTACACCATCATCGTTATGTGTTACTGCCTGACTTTTGTGCATTGCCCTAGTTTGCCCAAGTTCACGTTTGAGCACCAAATATCCCACCACGTGTGGAAGGGAGACGTTCCCCTTGACTTGCTCAACAACATTTACTCGTAAAGAAAATTTGAGGTGAAAAGGGTAGTGCAGCCACCCAAAAAATTTCTTGAAAAAAAACCAGCTTTAGGATGTCTCCTTACTTTTGGTGATTGTATCATGGTTTGAATTTGTTTTCTTTGTTTTTTGTTAATTGATGGTTAACATGACAATGTTTAACATAACGTTGTTGTATTACATCATCATCTAACGTTTTCGCTGTTATGTAAACACATAGAAGTTAAAAAAGAACCCCCTATTTTATTATTATTACTATTATATTTTTATATGATTAGAACTCAAAGGTTCTTTTGTTGGGTATGATGGGAAATGCTGGGTATGTTGAAAAGCGATACTTATTTTCTGGCCATGCTTCAAGAAACTTCCAAGTGTACCAATTACTATTGCTATCACGTTTACGCTCCTCCTTGTCCACAAACTTCATATTTCCCACTTCCAATCCTCATAGTCATTTATTTTTTCTTCTACTTTATCTTTGATCCTTTTGTCACCAGGAGATACTATATTGATTATCATGCACGTTCTTTCTTTTTTATTCAACATAACGATGTCTGGTCAGGTGATCGCACTGAATCATTGTATCCCACAAGATTTTACAATTCTCATTCTCAGTTACTCCTGGGTTTTGCTTATACCATGTTTTTGCTTTGGATCCATTGTTAACTTTCACTATGGCTTACTTCATTATCAAGCATTGCAGTATATTGGCTCAAGAAGTGTTTTTCTCTCCTTCTTTTTTGTTTGTTTCTATGTCTTCTAATTTTCTTTTCATGTGTTTTATGTTTTACCATTTCTGTTGAGTTATTACCTAAATATATGGTTTCATGGCGGTCTGTTTCTCTTTACTTTCTCATTTCCTGATGTATAGAAAAGAGGTCATTTTTTCATGTTTGTTACATTTTTAGGATTTCCATTATTTATTTCTGAGTATTTGTCCAGCTTTAAAATGTTGTTCTACAGTAGTTTTGTATTTGCATTAGGTCATACCCTCCTTGTGAGCGGGGCGTCTATATTCGGTAAATATTTGCTTTGGGATGGTGGCTTCAGTATGCTGCTAGGAGCCTCGTGGTTATTCTGTCTAAATTCCTCAATATTCTTTGAATTCAGTTCATTATATTGCAGCTGTAGCTTATGACTGGTATGGTTAGCATATCATATTTCTAGAATTGAGTCCAGTTTTTAATATTAGTGTAACTATTTCTCTTTTATTTTTATTGTATTATTATCATTATCATTATTATTGTTATTACTATTGTTGCTGTTGTTGTTGTTGTTGTTGTTGCTGTTATTGTTATTCACTGCAGACGAAGTAACTTTCCGAGATAAATATTACCTTTTCAAATAGTGTTGTTACCGAAAAAAATAGCATACAGATAACTTCCTAAAGTTTGGAATCTCCTCCTACAGGGGCTGACAAAAGAAATTTATAAAGTTCGTGCTTTTATTTTTGAACAAAAGAGTTTTCCTTTACGTCAGCGACGACAAAAATAACTACGACTATTTCGGGATACGCCTACCAAAAAAAAAAAAACTGAAAATATACGAAAATCATTTCACACACACAGAAAACAAACAAAGAATATGTAACATTAATGCAAAATATTAATAGTAACAACGAGTGGAAAACACAAACATTTAAACATAGAATTTAAATATACCGAGAAGAAATGTTATCATAAATATCAACAACATCAGCCATTGTATATATATGATTATACCACGGCAAATACAAATATAAAGAAAGGAACGTCATCCTTCGTAATCTTACTTTCAAACAAATTCCCCCTTGCTATATAATATTTTGTAGAAATAACAAATCTTGCCATCATTGTGTATACATGACAGCGTCGGCCGACCACAGTTAATTCCAGAGGCACATGTAGGAAAGTAACCGACTTGTGTTTTCTCAAGGCCACAAAGACTTTTCTGGTTGCATCTAAGCAGAAATTTGGAGGCAGCGGTGGGAGATAGTTCAATTAAAATTTCCTTAATCGGGAATGGCATAACAATTGGTACCTTGTTTTATTTTGAAATAGTGAATAGGGCAAGCTCACATTGTACGATTCCTAAATATTTGGGAGAAGGTAGCGCAGATGTTACCGTCAGTAATATCGACGATTGTGATGCCGATCGCTTCTCGGTAATCATACTAATTTCTTTACTACCCACAATGGGCTAAACACAGAAGGAACAAACAAGGACAGACAAACGGATTACGTCGATTATATCGACCCCAGTGCGTAACTGGTACTTATTTAATCGACCCCGAAAGGATGAAAGGCAAAGTCGACCTCGGTGGAATTTGAACTCAGAACGTAACGGCAGACGAAATACGGCTACGCATTTCGCCCGGCGTGCTAACGTTTCTGCCAGCTCACCGCCTCGGTAATCATACTAGTGACACATTACAACTAAGACCACGAAAAGACAGCAGAAATGTAACCGCTAGAAATAATGAAAGCATTAAAATTCAGTATCCAAGGTCAGTAGCTCAGCTGATAGACATGTGGGAACAAAACACACGTATGGGGTTTCTGCACAATGCAGTAAATCTCTAAGAACTGTTAGTCAAATCATGGAATTTGTTAGTTTTAAGGAGGCACCATGCACAAACCATGAGACTGCAAATTAAAATTCCACTTTTCCTAATGCAAGGTATGAACCACGTGACCCAAGAATCCTCTTTCTTGGATACAGAAGACGACTATAAAAGGAGTCCCCTCATCAACGACAGTTAGAAGAAAATGACTATAAAGTACGCATAGACAGCAATACTGCACAATCCGTTTATGAGAATTAGAACAAGTGGGCTGGAGAACGGGATAAGGTGACAGACTTTAAAACAAACGACAAAATACCCACCTGAAAAAAAATAACTTGTGAAAAACATGAAAAGGTGACGTGTCCCTGAAAGGTCGAACAGGGGTAGTGAATGCTTACACCATCTTCGTTATGTGTTAAAGCCTGACTTCTGTGCCTTGCTCTAGTTCACGTTTGCCCAAGTTCAAGTTTGAACATCAAATATCTCACCACGTGTAGAAGGGAGGCGTTCCCCTGGACCTGCCCAACAACATTTACTCGTAAAGGAAATTTGGGGTGAAAAGGGTAGTGCAGCCACCTAGAAAATTTCTTGAAACTTCATATTTCCCATTTCAAATCATCATAGTCGTTTATTTTTTTCTTCTCTTTTATCTTTGACCCTGTTGTCACCAAGAGATGCTATATCAATTATCATGCATGTTCTTTTTTTTTTATCCACCAGAACTCGGTCCGGTTTCCGATGTCTTGTCAGGTGATCGCACTGAATCATTGCATCTTACAGGATTTTTGTAATTCTCATTCTCAGTTACTCCTTCTGGGTTTTGCTCATACCACGTCTTTGCTCTTTGTAGGACATGATTTCCACAGAGCTCCCAATGGATCATTCTTGTCACATTATCATGGCGCCTTTTGTATTCGCGTTGTGCCAATTACGAGCATTCACCAATGATGTGCCATACTGCTTTGCCCCTCTCACTACACATCCTGCATTTGTCGCTGTTGGTAGTGTTTTATTTTCTGCACATCACATAGTTGGTCCTTAACACTTGTTCTTAGGCTGCGCATAGAAGTGCTTCTGTCTCCACCTTCAGGTCATTTCTCCTCATCCATAGCCACAAGTCTTTTGTATCTGTCTTGGCGTTCGTATATCTTGGAAACTGTCCGTGCATTTTTCCTTCTATGCTGTTTGTTTTTTTTATATGTGTGTTCTTTTCTTTAAATTTTTCTTTCATTATACCATGGCTCCACAGCATTCTTTACATACCAGCCTAAGATGTTTCCTGCTTCGATACAATCCTGGCAACTGATCAAACCTCTCCCACCCTTTCTTCTGGAGAAGTGCAGCCTGTCGGTGTCACTCCTAGGCTGGAAGGCTCCGTGTAATGTCCAACAGTTTTCATGTCTTATTATCATCATCATCATCATCATAAGGCGGCAAGCTAGCAGAATTGTTGGCACACAGGGCAAAATTCTTAACGGCATATCGTCCGTCCTTACCTTCTGACTTCAAATTCCGCCAAGGCCGACTTTGCCTTTATCCCCATGAAGTCGATAACATAAGTACCAGTTGAGCACTTAGGTAGATGTAATCGATTTCACTCCTGACCCGAAGTTGCTGGTCTTTTGCCAAAATTTAAAACCATTGTTGTTGCTGTTATTATTTTTATTACTACAACTACTACTATTATAGGTACCGTGCTATCAGAATGGTCAGCACGCCGGACAATCTGCTTCTCGACATTTCATCCGTCTTTACGTTTTAAATTCAAATTCCACCGAGATCAACTTCCCCTTTCATCTTCCTCTGGTCGACAAAATAAGAACCAGTTGAGCACTGGCGTTGATGTAATCGAATAACCCACTGCCCTCCAAATTTCAGGTTTTGTGCCTATAGCAGAAAGGAGTATTAAGACACAGGCTTTTCATATTTCCCAAACTTTATGATTTCGTTTTTTCTTTTTTTTTAGATTAAAAAATGAAAATAACTTGTAGGCAGATTATAATTATTATATAAATAGAATCCATACATATCATTTGCTTATTGTCTCCCTCCTGAAATACGATAAGTCATATAAATCTATACCTGAAAGCAAAATGTTAATGGCCACGTTTGTCTTCTATTTATGATGCCCATAATACATCAATATAGTGACCTTTAGCTACAAATCACTACCAATTAACAATAATCTGTAACGGTTAAATACGTTAATTATTTACTAATATTGTTTTCTCCATTTCGTTTTGATTATACCATTTTAACTAAGTTGGTTTACATAACAATAGAAGATTGAGCTCGAATATAATACAATGTTTGATTTACTCATTTACTACAATTCACATTGTTTGTTTAAGAAATAAATTACAAGCTTACTATCTATACACTTATTTATATAAATTATTCATCAATATCATCTTATTCATCTTATCAACTGCCAGCTTAGTGAAATAAAAATCAGAGATATTGGTGTTCTTAACGTCACACTTCATACTTAAACTTGTATACTTTGCATACGAGTGCTCCTATTAAATTTCCAGCTTTATATTGTTTTACATCAAATCAAACGTACTGTAAATTTTTTTTATCTACTGAAAGAAAGTAAAACAGTTTCTGGATAGGCAGACTAAACTTAATTCTATCCATTCAGTAATCCCTGGCTGAAATTAATATTAGCTATCACTTCGTAACTTCAAATAATATATAGTTTATTTATTTATTATGTTGGATCAAAAATATAAGTCAAATGCTGAGACCTGATTTAAAACAGAAAGGCTTGATTCTGCGTTGATAGCTTAACATTAAAGACGGATTCATGGGAAGAATTGTACTTAGTTATCTAGTTATAGTGCATATCAGTTTCTGGCCGTTAACGAACTAAACTGCGCCATGATTACATTAAATGAGTAAGTTACCAATGAATCTATCACATTACATACGATCTTAAATTAGAGATTTACTCTGAGTGTAAAGAAAAAAATTATTTCGTCAGATTCCTTCCATATATATGGTTCAATTTATTATTTCTTCTAATCATTTCACATCGGCTGATTGCATGATTAATTTCTACAGCACTTACGTTTATTATTTATTTGGCTTGATGATTTGTTTCTTAGCGAAGAAATAATAATAAAGACAGAGCAGAAACAAAAAGAAATTGGAGAGGAGGAGGAGGAGAGTAAAAGTAAATTTGGAAAGGATAAAAAAAATACATTAAATAAAGTGATAAGATTAGAGCTACAAAAAGAAAGAGCTCTAGTTTAAAATGAGGGGTGAGATGATAAGAAGTGAAGGGAAAACAAACGTGGAATATCAATAACGAATAAACTTACCAGAAAAGAAAATAAATAGAATGAAAACGAATTCACACTCGTAAAATGTTATCACATCTACCGCAGCGGTTTATTCATTTTTTTTCTTTCTGTTTACTAAATTAAGTGATGCATGATATATATATTAGAGAGAAAGAAAGATAAAGTAATAATTATGCATTATAGCCACAAAACTTTATGATCAGTATGTCTATCGATTTTACATAAATGATGTACGTAGATTTATGGTATACAGTACAACAGATTATACCAATAGATTTTTAGTCAACATCCTTTGCATAGACAATTGTAAACACCGGTTTAACATACAATAATCTTTTAGGATAGAAAAATAATAAGGTTCAGCTAGACAAGTTTCAGAAATGTTTTAGAAGATACTCAGCGACTGCGTACACTCTTGCATTCCTCATGGAGGCATTCTTCATAAATCCACAATACCAAAAGATTAAGTATACGTGATACATCAATATTTAGATTTAAATAGGGTACTCGCACACTCCAATAATTTCCATAGTAGGATAGCATCTAACAACACCAATTTCATTTTCTTTCTTTCCCCGAAGTTACAAATAAATGCAGGGCATCTACTTTTTCCTTTTCATACATTTTGGTTTAAAAACACTATTTATACATTTTAACCGGCCATATACATTTTTATATATACGTATAGATATTTTATGTATTACACACACACACATGTATAGTTGGAATTTACATAAAGCAAAATACCAAGACGGGTGTGTAAACATCAAACATGTGTATTAGTTTAACGCTCGAGAAGGTGAGAAAGTCTTTTACGTTTCGCGCTTACGCTTTTCGACAGAAAGGAACACATTTATATATATATATATGTGTGTGTGTGTGTGTGTTTGTGTGTGCGTGTGGACATATACATATATGTATGTATGTATGTCTATATACATATATATATATATGCATACATTCATACATACATACACATACATGCATGCATACATGCATACATACATACATACATACATACATACATACATACATACATACAGACATACATACATACATACATACATACATACATACATATACACATGCATACATACATACACATGAAACGAAACCTAATATACATTTAAAGTATGTAAACTATTATTTTTTAAGCTTTGCTTTGTACACTTTCTTTACACACTAAAATAAACACGATTGAACATGTTTCGCATTTGTTGACCAGTCATCAGATGCAAATACCACTCAGTGTGCCACTGAAATGAACTTACAGTCAATCATTACTTTAATCCATAACAAATTAGATCTTGTAATAGCAAGTCTGATTTGTGTATCATGTATTTTTCATCGGCGTAATTGTATAATTATAATCATTTAAGCACACGTTAGCATGTAAGAGGAACGTAAACTAAGTTTTAAATAATTCTGATGCAGTCTTTAAGTCATCCGTTTTGGAAATTTAAACGGATTTGAGAACATCTTATTCTTGTCCTCGGAAAATATACTTAGATTTAATTAACTATTCATCGTAAGCTATCTCTTTGGGGAGAAGAAAAAGGACTATGTCTTATCTTTGAATTGATGGTCAACAACCCGTGAAGACAAATCTATTTAGTTTTCTACGTACGGAGAGAAACCGAGAATATTTACGTCTTAGTTTAGTTAATTTGAAATTAGTTAATTACTTACTTAATTAGTTAAATTAGTTAATTTTAGATTCATCCTACATTTTCTAATACATGCTGTGTTTCGGGCATATATTTCTTAATTCTCATGCTTCTCTCCGTCTCTGTCTCTGTCTCTCTCTCTCTCGCACTCTCTGTATATATGTATGTGTAATATATACAACAGGAGCAATATCAGATTTAAATAGACATCCGTACATACTTAATGTAGAAACTTTACAAGCCAACAAATTTATTGTGGAGTTCGTCCGGAGGTGGCATTCCTTATGGACAAGCTATGTTTAGAAAAACAAATTATTTCAGTAGCTGAAGAAAATCGTCCAGCAGTTGTAGATGAGAGTATTAGATGAGCATTTCTACCTCTGTGAGCTTTGTCGGTATCATGTACTCACTGAAAATATCAAGTCATATCGAAATACGTCGTCACCGATGTAGGATAACAGAGACTGAACAATTACTAATGTTAAAATTAGTTGCCTGTCTGAATAAAAACCCAATATAGGCGTAGGAGTGGCTGTGTGGCAAGTAGCTTGCTTACGAACCACATGGTTCCGGGCCCAGTCCCACTGCGTGGCACCTTGGGCAAGTGTCTTCTACTATAACCTCGGGCCGACCAAAGCCTTGTGAGTGGGTTTGGTAGACGGAAACTGTAATAAGCCCGTCGTGTGTATATGTATATATATATATATATACATGTACGTGTGTGTATATGTTTGTGTGTCTGTGTTTGTCCCCCCCCCAACATCGCTTGACAACCGATGCTGGTGTGTTTACGTCCCCGTAACTTAGCGGCTCGGTAAAAGAAACCGATAGAATAAGTACTAGGCTTATAAAGAATAAGTCCTGGGGTCGATTTGCTCGACTAAAGGCATGGTCACAGTCACGTGACTGAAACAAGTAAAAGAGTAAAAGAGTATATGCAACAAGAAACATATTAGATTAAAAAGGGATCTATGTATTATTCTTAATGTAGATTAATCTCGACAAAGCAAACTTCCTGTAGCAAGTGTCCGGAGGAAGTATTTCCCTGAACATGTATTTAAAAACAAAAACTATTTCTGTAGCAGACGGATGCAGAAATACGCATCTGGCATTTTCATTAGCCGCATAGATATGATGTTATCCACCAGTGTGATAACATAGTGTGATTGTAATTTCATGGTAGCAAGTGTTCATCCACGGAATATTTGATTAACGTGACAACAGAAAGAAGATAATTAAGAAATTTAGTTACTTGGCGTATTATTAGAAATTGTCTAGCCGTTAAATCAATGTAACTAAAGCTTAAATTGCATAATCACATACTAGACATTAGTTCACTAATGATTAAAAGTCACTTATTTCCGTTTATTTATTTATTTATTTATTCAAGAATAAGGCAAAAAGCATAGGGATACCAAAGCATTCGGTACCCTTTTATATGATGTAAGTATAAGCGTGAAAACTTTATCGAATAATAACTATTAATTTAAATACAACAATGTAGTTCAAACTTATCATTCGATGTAGTACTCTAATTATGACAACTAGTTAATAACTATTTTATTGTAACAACATATGATATGTTGTGATTAGTTGACAAAATAACAAAAAGCCTTAGCAACAGAAATGTGATCGAGGAATGTCCGATTCTTTTAGTCGAAATAGACTGTTCAGCAATAAATGAACCTTTTTCCTGTGAAGTAACTATGTTTTCCATATCATCAAAGAAACTTGTGGGTATTTTAAGCATTCCTAATTAACCGACCAATACATTCCCCATTTTCTAATTGACAGATAAATGAACACCCTTGATATTTTGAACGATATTCCGTAAAAATAGCACAGAAATGATTGCCACTCCTATGAACAATTTTGAAAAATAGGCTTGGCTTACAGGAGTATCTAGCTACCTCTGGAACACAAGGATTGAATGTTATATGCTTGGTCAAAAATCTTTTGCGGTGATGAGCAAAATTAAATTTGTTCAACTGTAATGCATATGTATATATATATATATAATATATATATATATATATATATATATATATATATATATATATATATATGAGATGGTGGGGATAATAACTGCATTAAGTGTGCATGAATTTGACAATTAA
>NC_043003.1:81707392-81724892 GCF_006345805.1 Octopus sinensis | reverse complement strand
GAATTCTTGATGAATTTAAACTTTTGAAGAAATTAAATGTGCGGAAGACTTGATAAATATTTACGGCAGAAAATATTGTAATAAATAACTGCCAACACAGTTCTTTTACTGTTTATCACCCAAATTTCAATTGTCTTATCACCTAAATTCTATTCGGACTAAATCGAGACTCCCTTGTCATCATTCTTGTTAAATATCTGTATAGTATTATCAGTGTAATGCAAGGGAATTAATGTTGTTTTAGGATAGGTTGGCGATTAGACTAAAATAATGGCGCACATGTTTAAATGCGTTAAAGTAACCAGTTTCTTCGAAATATGATCTGAATTCAGATTTATCTTTCATATATACCGGTTTAAGATTATTTATTAGCTCAGGCATATGCTGGCATTGACTAATCTGACTGACATCTCCCGCGTAAAATTTGGCATTGAAATTAATAACAAAGATATTAAACGTTGTTGAAGTTTTGAAGCAGCGAGTGCTGAAAGCTATAAGATAGGCTACCAATATGACGTTTATGCTCCTTCATGAAAACATTTAATGGCACACGGCTGATTGTCTTAGAAGAAACAAAAATATTTCGCTTCTCAATAGTATTTTCCCATAACATAAAATAATCAGTATTGGGGAATATGATAAATATTTTTCATAATTCAAAAATATATTCGCGTACCTGCAATCACACACACACACACACATAAACACACATATAAGATGGGGGATGCGTTGATACTTAACTATTTACTTTTGGTACAATTGGATATAATGACCTTACCCGTCAAATAGACGTTTAGTGAACAGGTACGTGAGGTATCGAAGAGATCGGAGAGTAACGTGAGATGAAATGTTTTGCTCAAGAACACAACGAACCATTCGGTCTAGGAATTTAAACCACGATTTTCTTGCCATGCATCCTCACACGGTTGGACAATATAACTACTGTTGGCCAAGGAGCCTACCTTTTCATGTGCTAAGTTAGCTTCAATACTGCAGACTTGCACCTATATATATGGTATTCTTTCGATAAGATGAATGATTTCTCTCCTGCTCAGGTAGCCCGATCTAGCTACATTTGTATACCAAAGCACAGATTTACACAGATGTACACACATGTTGCATCCATCTTCATTTAACCTGTTCAGTACGTTTACTACATGATGCATCTTTCGAAAGTTAGGCGAACTGTAATCATTCTTCCGTTGTACATCGATCTTAAATGTCAATAGTAATTTACATTATGAAAGTTTACGCCTGTGTTGCTCTAGGCTGTGTTTTAAGTCACTTGCACCTTTTACACCTTGCTTATTTGTTCATAAGTTTCGTTATTATATTGCTATATTGCATAATAACGGCAGTGTATTTTACTTACTCATTTTATTATCGTGGTTGATGCTGTTATTAATGCAATTTTGCTGGTTGATTTTGCAAAGTAAAGCATTATATATTTTTTCTCAATAAAAGTAGATTTGAGGTATGGTACCGTTTCGGAAAAGTGGGTCATGTAGACATAACTAATGTTTATAAAATTTCTATGGATATATGTAACAGCAAAAATGAGTTAAAGCGCCAGACAGTCGATTATAAATATATATGTCTGTAGACGTCCCTAGAACTATTTACAAAGTATACAAGCATAATGTAAGAAAAAGTATTCTTGTTAAAACACTACCAGTGCAACATCTGAACAACTTTGTAAATACAGTTCTATATTTAATAGATGAGGAGTTATGTACATTATTTAAATTATTTACATTTGACGGATATTTGTCTTCATCTTGTTTGTTCTTAACACACAGTTTCGGCTAATAAATCCTCCAGCCTTCATCAGGCTCGAAATTTCTCCAAGGCACCTGATGAAGGCTGGGGGGGGGGTAACTCAGCCGAAACGCTGTGTTAATAACAAACAAGATGAAGACAAATATTCGCCAAAATGTAAATAATGAACTTTGTAAGTTTACATATGAAAACATGTTTTATTCTGAGAGACATATCAACTCCTATAAGACTGTCTTTTCCATAACGTAACAAATTTGGATTATAATAGGGAAAAATGATCGAGGCATATTTATTGACATATATCATTATCCGAAGCAATTGGAAATACTTTAGCTCCTCAGTCTGTTTTGCCATATTAGCACAAACAACAGACATTTAATTGAAATAGGTATTAAATTTAGTTTTCTAATTTGCATTCGGTGACCGTAATCAATACTCGTTTACTCGGAGCATATTTCTTCTTACACTATGTCACTTGTATAACAACTTGTCTTAAAATAAAAACAGTAATTGTAAGTATCTCTCAGCTATATATACATATTACGTGCTCAGCATTACATTAGGCAATTTAACTACTTAATCAATAAGAGACATCAATTTTAGATCTGTAACTATAACGGCCGGTCCTCGAATTATTGGTGCAATGCTTTACAAACTTATAGATTACAAAAGTATTAAAATATCCTCGTTTGTTTTTATGTTCTTACATTGAAGATTCATTCATTTCCTCCAACTCCAGCAAATATTTAAGTAACTATTTGTATCTATGCATGTATATAATCGTGTGGATTTGTTTGCATGAGTCTGTACGCTTTTGTGTAACAGACATTGATTAGAGTAAGATTACATGAACAGCTTGTTTTCTCAAGAATTAGAAACCTGAATGGGGGGCATCAAACTCGAAGTGTCATTTAGTACGTTATTTTAAGATCATAACATACACACACACGCACACAAACACAACGAAAGGCGTGCACATACTCATATCTATGAATTTATATAGGCATGAATGTATGCATGCGTGTGTGCGTATGTGTGTGTGTAGACCTACATGTGTATAGTGTATGTGCGCGTAAATTAATATAGGCACGTATAAAGAAAACTACGTATGACATTTATGATATTTATGGTTTCATGTACTTAATTCTTTATAGATTTCATAATCCTTTCCACAATCTATAACATATATATTGTTCTGAGTATGAAATCAGAGTTCACTTTGCTTTATTTTGCTTCATATTTTTTTGAGATGTCTAATTTTCAATTTCCCCCTTATTATTTACGCAGTGTGATGTTCGAATATGCAACTTCAATATTTTCCAAGAGTACCTTATACAGGACTGAAAAATAATGTCTTGAACAATTCAAGAATGAACAATACAAGAATGTACTGACGCAGGATAATGTTAAGAACAATACTCGGAAAATATTTAAGTTATTGACAGTACAGATTTCTGCAAATACAGGTTATAGTATATTGATAAGTGTTATCTTGCTTGTTATCTACGAGTCGATGTCAACAAAATATATATACGATCAGCATATATATACAAATATATACAAAGCATATATTTTCTGATTTGATTTTTAAAAACGTATAAAGTGTCACATTAAATTCTAGCATTGAATTTTAAAATTATTTTTATTGAAAGTTCGGCGTTTACATCAAATGGAATAGAAACTCCGTGATCTAAATTATGTAAAGAGTGTAATGTTTTATACCGTTGATATTGATATGAAATATAATGATTACTCTATTGTTTTGAAGATATTTATTTATTCTAGCAGTCGAAAGAAGATATAGCCAGATTGTAAGATGTTTTGGCAGTATTCAGCAATAGAAGATGTGCAGGTGTAGAGGAAGATGTATTTGAAAAGTAATGAAACGGTGAAGAGAGAGTAAATACATTAGCTGTGTATTTATATGTAGTAAAATCGTGAGTGTTGCTAGCATAAATAAGTTTAAAAGTGCTACGAACGAAAGGGCTTTGAAGTGTAGTCAAAATGTTTACTAAGTGTTAGAACGAGATATATCAAATGCACTAAGATGGCATAACGTGTTATAAATTTTCTTTCCCATTCTGTAGGACAATATACTTGCCAGAGGCCTAGGTTGAAAAATCTTTTTTTTTTTAAATTTTGTAAAATACATGACAAACGTATCTTGCTTTGAAATAATCGATATCATGAACGATTCACAGTGATCTACTCAAAATATCTCATATTGGTTGTTTTACTCATAAAGGAAAATTTATTCGATGAACATGAGGGCTTTCAAAAATGCCTTATCTTGTTTTCGGTTCTATTTACTTGTATCATTACCTTGTCTCCAAGGACTATTTAAAATAGCTTTGTTTTTAATATTGTTGTACGTTGTTAGCATGATTTCCGTTTAGTAATGCAGTCCTTCCTTTTTAAGATCGACCATTTTGGATATCATTTGAAACGGGAAAAACATAACATGAAATTGGAAACAATAAAATAATAGACAAATATCAGGATTAGCTTCGTTTCCATCCCATTCTGGCATTACAGACTCATTGAATCAACAATGCTTATTTTTTCAATGAAATATCGTCGAAGTACAACAGATTGCCTCTATACGGGGAAAAATTAAATGCAAATAAGTTAATTGGTTAATTTGAAATCGAAGTATTCTTTCTGTAAAAGTAAAGCTAAAATAAATATAGTAAAGCAAAATCTCCAGACGAAGAGGCAATACGTCGCCATGAAGTCTTAGATAATACTCATCTACCGAATATTCTTCTATTACGTTCAAATGAATTCAGAACATTTTAAAATTGCTTTTATTTAGCTTATGATTATCTTCATATGATACAATAAAATATTAAATGATTATTTCAAAACGTCCAACACGTACACGTATACGATAGTTGCTTCTTCCGTTAAGTGTTCTTGTGCCAGACCATTAATATAGACGCACTCATTTCTATACATACCAACATAAATATGCGCACATTATACTATATTATACTGCATTATATTACATTATATTATATCTGTTTTAGAAATACCTAATCTTTAAAAAAGAAATCAGCAAATGAAAATAATTCGAGGCTTTTTGTGTTCAAACCCACTTTGCAATTGTTTTGCACTCAATATTTCAAGACAGATTATGATGTAAACTGACGTTGTTTGACGCATTAATTCGCTATTATTATGCCATAGGTGGTCAGAAAAGCGAAGTATATGGTGATATGAAGTCGTCTATAATTCAATAACGATGGGTTGCGTGAGTGAGTAATAAAGAAGTCATCAAGAAGTAAGTGCTCTGCAAAAAAAAGGTATATAGATGCTCTCGCTAAAACGAGTTAAAGTGTAAGGTCAACAGAATCTAACTGAGGGACAAACCGAGATTTGATTAACCATCATCGAATCGCCCAGTTGATAAGAAAGACGTAAATTCCAGAGACAGGAGTTTGGATGTGTCCAAGTGTGTGCGTTCGTATATGTATGAAAACTGACGTTTTTTCATTCTTCTCTTTGCGTTGAAAGTCAATAAATATCAATGAATTACAGAACAGATATTAAGACACAATATATTATGTAGAGTACAAAAATGAATAATTAAATATAATAGAGATAGTTAATAGAAACAATAGCCAGTATCTACAGAATTTTTAAGACTATTAAAAGATGTGTGATTATATTTCCTGTGTCAGTAAAAATTGAAAACCTATATTTTGGGTTACTTTACAAATTAACAATATTTTATAGCGTTGTTTTATTTGTTTGATATTAGATTCATTTCAAACAATGATGATATAGAATAATATAATAAAAATATCCCCAAACATGACAGACGTTTATATTGTCACAAAAATAAAATGTGCTAATGAACAGAATATTTTAAGCAGCAATTATCATAAAATTGCTTTTAATTTTTGTTTTTATGTAACCAAAGAGCAAAGACCGGAACACGAATTGTGAAAGTAAAGCGTGGTTAAGAATAATGTTTTATATACCATCGAATGTATGTACAGACTTTCTGCATTAAAAGACAAAGAAGTGTCAAACCTTTCATCTGCATAATTGAAGTGAAAACTTTTTTTATACTAATGTTACTTTAATGAGTACTGAAAGCTGTGTTTATTGCTCTGAAATTAAATTAAGGTGTTTTAATATCATTCGTTTATTACTGATAAATATTAAATTTACGATAAAAGATCCATTGTAAAAATTAATATAATAGTTTCTCAATTTTAGGTGTTAATAAATGAATCGTGTATCATAAATATTAGTCGAATATTATAGTTATGTGCTCACTGTATGAAATCGATTGGTCAATAGGTGTGATACACTCAGACTCCAGCTGAACCCCTTTGATATCTCAATATTTCAATTAAAAACGTGCTTATATGTATATATGTACTGTATTCCCAAGATATCTGACTTTCAATTAATACATTGTTGGGAATATCTGTCCACCTTTAAACTATGAAATTGTTGTTTTAATGCTAAAGGACATATTAAGATTAATAATGTAGGAAGAATGGCCGTATGTTCCAATAAATGTCAAATAGTATAAAATAAACAATATAAAACAATACAAATATTTTAGCATAACATTTGAAGAGTATTTTATAAGAATGTGCTGTTGTTCAGCCCTAAATAAACCGAAATTTAGTAAAATCATGATCAGAAGTGTTACAATTTTAGCTGCTGTTTTTGACATGTACAACTATATTTCCAGTATGCTTTATCCATTCTTTACTTGAAAAGATTATTTGCAGGATTTTGGTTACTAACTCTCGCAGATCAACCGCTACATAAAGTTTCCTAATTCTTGTGCATATAATTACAGTATCAAGAAAAAAGACAAGTTCACAGTGGGGATGCAAGCCAGACTGGAATTGTTTTATAGAGGCACATTCATTTTGCATTGCTAATTGTAATAAGTTGGTATTTTGCCATACTATCCATATTGAGAATATAAAAAGAAATTGTAATGAATTGGTACAAGTGTCGTCACTTCAAAAGGAAAGATAAAGGAATAGTTCAACCGTTAATTTTTACTATTTCTGAGTCAATTATCTTAATTTAAATTAATATAGTTGTACATTTAATATCCTGAGATGCAGTGAAGTAAAAAGTATCTTAGTTTTGTGAGCAAAATGGAAATCTAAATGTTAAAAGCATAAAAAATAAAATATCGTATAACTTCTTTAAAATTTTTAATATTTCTTTCCTTTATTTATCTTCAAACTGAATTTCAGCCAGATAGTTCAGGTTTATAGATCAGCTGCGCGTTAAATTTCAACTTAAAAGTAAAATGTCTGATTTGAGGAAATCGTGATCAGTTGTCGATTACTTGAAGTTGATAACTAGAAATACAATATAACGAATAATTAATAAAATGATACACTTCTAACAACACTACCGCCTCCGCCCCAGAAATAAATTAAATTTTATTTATTATCGGTTGTTGGTGATTCCTATTACAAGATCGATCAGAATAAAAGGTACATTGAAAAGAAGTATTAAACAAATTTAACATTTCAAAAATACAGTAAATGTTTAAGAAACTAAAATTATTTACCTAGTATTCATTATAGATTAATTGTCTTCCACATCAAGAACTAATAAACTTTAGAAATGTTATTTTGAATTACATATTTTTCAAAATGAAAAGAAACGACTAGCTATATGCAGGGAAATAAAAGTGTATACATTTGGCCAGATAATTACATTTCGTAGCATAACTAACTTATCAAAATACCAACATGGCATTGAAATCTGCATTCATTTCTCAGCAAAACGTATCATACACGTTGATAAGTGGAAAATAGGATAAAAACATTTAGGAAATAAATATATATATATTTCGCTATATCCAGTTAAATATAACGCTAATCTTGATCTGACTCAATTCAGTAAAATCAATGAAGAGCATTGGGTTAACCAAACTGGGTACGTTTATCAACGAAGCCAAATAGGAAAATATTCATCAGGTTATTCAGAACTGGAGTATAAGATATTATAAGATATTTTATGCAAACTTGCTTCTCTTGAAGTTCATTATACATATACACCAAAAATAGGAGTTGGCATATGAAGGAAATAAAGCGTGAGCATTAATACATTTCTGGTTTAAAGTTTTATGAATTATTTTCATTTGGCTTCATATAATAAATCTTATGCTGCATGCACATAAACTCATACAAATGCATAATAAAGATGCGTAACGAGTGAAGGTAAAGATTAAGCATGATCTGGATTTCTGTAAATGTAATGAAAACACCTGCAAAACAACATACTTTAACTATCTTTTGATGAGCTCACCAATTACAAGCCGACACTTTCGAATATTCCCCAAGTCCTATTTTGTTGAAATAAAGTAAACTTTTATTTGATTCCTTGCTAGGGACTACCATGTGCTGAAATACATTCATCTACTCCTTAGATATATTATTTGTCATTTAATCTGTCATGCCACAGTCGTAAACGAACCGTAATATCACCTTTTCACAACTGAAAATTTCAACAGCACAACCACATTAAGTATGTTTACATAAATTTATCTAACGATGTTATAGATGAACTTCAGCTGTATTGACGTCACCATTACATTTTATATTTCGAGACTACATGATTAGGGAGTCGATTTACTGTTTATAGAAATATGATTATCTGAGTGTGTAGACAATTAAAATTAAGCAAAGATAATACTTAATTTAATTTGCGGTACATAAATTATGAATATACTATCTTTACAGACTTATTATACCAAAAATCAAAGATGAACACAAGCATTCAGTCAGGTATTGCAAGACTCAATACATTTTGAATATGTTTTCAAGACATTTAACGAGAAACGTCTTATCATACATAAACAGCGGAAACACGTTGGCTGTACATATCACTCTCTACTGCATATCTACATTAAAATGCTGGTCACGTTAAATCTCAGCATCATTTGCTTTCTCTTTATAGATTTAAATTAAATTAATTAAAGATTATTTTTGTTTCCTACATTAACTGTATTAAGCTGCAATAGCTGTACCATTTTCTTGTTAAAAAGTATCCATGCATGGTGCAAAGTAATTGTAACTTCGAAAAGTCATTCGGTGACTATGGATTTATTTGCTTGATCTTAATTCCCTGAAGTGTAACAAGATCAAAACCGACTCATTTTTCATTGCTTGTCTACATTAATCTCTTACTTTATATTACTATGCTTATTTATTTTCTATTTTCAATAATAACTGCAATTAAGGCTAAAAATTATTCATTTCTTTACGTATACAATTTCATTTCGATAAAACTATTTTTGACTCACCACATAATGCATATTAGACTGGACAGTGCTATACATCAGCAGAAGGTAAGCGTTTTAATCACAAACATATTTTAATGATTTTCTACTAGGAATGAATTATTTTTACTACGAAATTCAGGAAAGCATGCGTTTGTATTGTGATATAACTTAATAAAGTTTGATTAAAATGGAATTGTATTTCATTCAAAATATATCATGCATAGGCGTTTCGTATACATGCAAAGAATCTAGTTTGTAATTGCTTCCAGAAACTAGGTCTAAAGTTAATTTCTAAAAGAAAATACATTACACCATGTTAAAGTATAAACCTCATACTTTATTTTAAGTATTGTAGATTTTAGTCATATTTTAGGTTCTCAAAATAGATTATCCAGTTGGATATCATTAGAAATTGCTATGCGCTCCTTATTAACATAATAGAATAAATACTTAAAGCATTGAGCACATCTCTGCACGAATTTCGTAAAAAATTCACGAGTGTTGCTTAGATACATATTTAATGACATACATCATTTTGCAAATACATTTCAGTCATCAATACGCTTCGAATAACTTAGCATATTACAAACATAGCAACAATCATTTAAAACATACAAGACAGTATACTCAAGGTAGACAAACAGTGTTTTTATCAAGAAGGTTTAAGTACATGCACTATCACAATGTCTCTGGACAGCAGTTTTACAATTCTATCATTAACAGCCAATAAAAAAAAATTAAGGTTCATAATTAATATCTACCCTTATTCAGTTATCTACTGAGATTTTATAACGTTGTGTTAGAACAACTCTACAACTTTTGAGACGGCCAATTAATTCGAATAACGAGCTAAGCCAAATTTTGCATGAGGTACTGCAGATCTGTTGCCGAGATCATCGAAATGCTTCAGTCGGATTTTAGCGAACATTCTTTAGCCGATCAAAGTTTTGTGAATGGCAGGTGTGTTCCAAATCTGAACGAGAGTCTGTAGGGAGTTTGAGCATTGAAAGTGACGAATCACTTGTATAATGCAAGAAAATAGGGAACACATATCGCGAAGTTATCCATTAAGACATAAAGAGGAATCAGTTATGTAGTTTGTTAAAATGTATGTCGAGTATTATGCATCATGCGGATAGCTTGCTATGTAAGCTTTTGTTCAACAGGTTTTATGAAAGGCTTGTTCTCCACTTTTTAATGCCTGTGAATTTTATTGATCCATAAAATGTTTTGTTTGTTCTGCGACTGTTTCTCTCGAGTGAGTTTTGATGTTGATTTCTTCTATGTCATGTTTGCATGCATCCTTGTATAGTTACGCGAGAGAGACGCCTGTCTCTCAATTCAGATTCCAGATCAGTAGCTTAGTATATATATGAATTTTTTAATGTAATATCATTATCTATAAAACGAACTTCTCCCAGTCACCAAGTACTTGTCGCCGGCAAGTGAACATCAGTAACATTCCAGTGCAGATACGTCGACGCTTCAAACACTGTTCTGCTAGCTGTTCCCAAGAACTGTGTGCATACGCCTCAAATGAAACATGTAAAGTTTATGTTCTGTGTCATGTACGTTGTTCGATGACAAGCTGTCATAAAGAAGTGTACTAAGAACATAGATCTTTAACACCTTCAACTTTGTAGAAGTTCCGACATTTTTATTCTCCCACACATTCTTTGTAAATCTTAATAGAAAATTCGCTGCTTTACTGATATACTTCTTGTGTTCTGCATATAGCATTTGGTTGTCATGGTAGTAGATCCAAGACTTTGAAAGTTATGATTCTAGTTCTTTGTCTTCAATGTCAATGAAAAGGGAGATTGGAGTACATTTACTTATGACTTACCTGTTCATGAGACCGATTATTAGGTCAAATAGGTCGCATAGTTCTGGGAGCCTTTTCATCAGATATTTACTTTTGTAAGATTCTCTGTAATTTTTATAGGTAAATGCATCATCCGAACGCAACATTTCCTGAACAGTACCTTAAATAAGACCTTTAGTTAGTCTCTGCATCTGGAGTTAGAGACCAAATGCAGTACTCGAGTCCATCTTCCAGAAGCCAATAGCAACAAAAACTTCCATGGAGATGCATGATCACCATCTTTCTTGTGTCATAGCATACTCATGCCGTTGACGGATCATGGCTTGTTCCTCCATTTGTTTCCGTCTCTCGCAACATCACCCTGAATTTTCTCGCTCTGCACGTTCATTCTCTTCTTCATCCAATAGAATATCATTCTCTGCCTTCCTCTCGCTCTCCTTCCCACCAGCTCAATCTCCATCATTTAACGTTCCATTCCGTCATCCTCTCTGAGGAATTGACCAACAAATCTCCACTGTCTTTCTCGCTCTCTCTCTCTCTCTCTCTCTCTCTCTCTCTCCCTGATAGTAGCCATCAACCGTTAGTAGCCATCTTCACTTTCATCTTCTTTAACACTTCCTTATTCGTCATCCTCTGTACCCTCCAGATTCTAAGCATTTTTCTATAAAATTACATTTCTGCAGCTTTGAGTATCTTACATCCATACGTTAGCACCAGTCAGATGTAGCACTTCAATAGTCTTTTCTTGACTTCCATTCCAATTCTCTTTGCACAAGAAATGCTCCTAATATCCATAAAAGTCTTCTTTGCTCCTCATATCCATAAAAGTCTTCTGGATTTGATGTCCTTATCTGACCTTCCATCTGATGCTATCCAACTTCCCAGATATATGAAACTGTCCTTCTGTTTTATCCCAGTTCCATTTGCCGACAAGCGACATGCGAGTACCTGCGCTTTCTTGGTACAAACCACTGAGAAGGTTTTCTGGCAGTTAATCATCAATCCAATCTTTTCACTCTCCTCAGTCACAATATTAATGAATACACGAAGCTTCTCTTCTGTGTCCGCAAAGCCGTATCATCTGCGTAACTTAGATTGTTATAATTCCTTTCCCCCAGTTGAGGCTCCCTGCAATGTCTTGATCTTGATTAGAGCTTTCTCACTATACAGGTTGAATAAATCAGGTGACAAAATACAACCCTGCCGGACGCCTTTCTGAATGTCAATCCAGTCACCTAATTCTCCTTGCAATCTGATGGCTACTTTCTGGTTCCAATACAAATTTTGAATCATTCTTAGATCTTTCTCATCAATTTCGAGTTCTTCCAACATTCTCACCAACTCTTCATGCTTGACACCACAGTCAAATGTTTTCACATAGTCAGTAAAACAGATGTACAAGCCTTTTTGTTTCTTTATACACTCTTCCACCAACGTCCTGAAACACACAATTGCATTTCTCGTCCCCTTTCCAATTCGATATCCGAACTGTTCATCTGATAGGTTTCCCCTAATAGTACCTTTCACTCGACTCAATTCCACTCTCCAAATAATCTTTGTCACATGACTCATTAGGCTTATCCTGTGCTTGAGGACGTTGGTGGAAGATCACATCAACACAACATCACCGCATCACCCATACTTTAAACACGAGCAACACTCATGTAGGCTTTCACTTTTTCGCCAAATGCTGAGACACAATATTATCGATGTTTCCGCCTGATGAAATATTACCTTTAGCATAACAAGGACTGTATCCCAAAGACTGAGCCTTCAGTTGAAGGGCATGAAATATTTCAGCACCCAAGAGCTTCTGACAATCTAAAAGTCGCAAAGGTGGCCCACAAATATATAATGCTTTCCTATCTGGAACTGTGTAACTGCTATGCCCACAGGTATCCTAGATGCGACGAGAAAAAGGCATATAGAACAAATGGCTTGCAATTAGGTACGGAGACATGCCCAGACTCTGGCATACAGGTGTAGTGTTTTCTCTGTCTCTTCAATTGGTATAGTAATGTCCTCTGTTCCTTATAGCTGTGTAGTCTCGGAACCCAAAATCTCAGGTATCACCAATCCACACCTCTTCCGACCAGTCATCACACTTATTGCGACAACCCCACCCAGTCACCCATTAATCACAAAGTCCCACCGCTCTGTTTGAAAGAAACGTTCTAATGGAATCTTCACTCGGATCACGTCTATACTATAGATGTTTACATGCAACAGTTTAAACAGGGCGTTAACGGCATCAGTCTCATCTATCTCGGTGTGTCAACAAACATCATGCATATCTATGCAGAGAGAGAGAGAGAGAGAGAGAGAGAGAGAGAGAGATGGGGGGAGAGACGTATACAAGTTAATATTTAATCTTATGATAAAAATAATATACACTTGCAAGAAGAGAAGTGACAGTGACTTCAAAGTTTCGGCCTGCTAACCATGTTGGACTGTGAGACTATCGGTTCCTCTTAGTATTACATAGTTTCTGGTAAGTTGTTTCTATTGGGTAAGAGGGGTTATGTGAAATGATAATTAAATTTGTGTATAGGGAGTTGATATATAGCTGGGGTGAGAGAGAAGAGAGTTGTGTTCAACTACCATTTCAAACGATAGAATTTTCCCATAATGTTTTTCAGTCAACGCACATCCAACAATCACACTTGCCTCCCACCCATATTGATCAAAAGAGTTTGATTCAAAGTCCGTGTTACTTCAACTTTCAAAGCGTAATGCTAATCCTCAGCCATTGTAAATTTATATAGGCGCAGGAATGGCTGTGTGGTAAGTAGCTTGCTTCCAAACCACATGGTTCTGGGTTCATTCTCAATGTGTGACACCTTGGGTAAGTGTCTTCTACTATAGTCTCGAGCCGACCAAAGCCTTGTGAGCGGATTTGGTGACCGAAAACTGAAAGAAGCCCGTCGTATATATGTATATATATATATATGTGCGTGTGTGTATGTGTATGTATGTGCGTGTTTATGTGTGTTCCCCCAACATCGCTTGACAACCGATTACGGTGTTTTTACGTCCCCGTAACTTAGTGGTTCGGCAAAAGAGACCGATAGATTAAGTACTAGGCTTACAAAGAATAAGTCGTGGAGACGATGTGCTCGACTAAAGGCGGTGCTCCAGCATGGCCACAGTCAAATGACTGAAACTAGTAAAAGAGTAAAAGAGTATATAAACAACTTGTGTTCTGAAAAGTTTATATTTTTGTGTCTGAATATGAAATTACCGGCGGTACTAGTGATGAAAACTAATTTTGCGTGTATCCTGAAAGACAAAAAGAAGTTGGGATAAAGATTATTGCTACTGATCTCGCACTGTAATAAGTATTTCTAATTCAAGCAAACAATCCAACAATTATTTTGATATATTATCAACTAGCAGTATCTCCCGGCGTTGCTCGGGTTTGTAAGGGAAATAACTATATAAGCATTTTTAGAGATGTAAAGTATAATACCCATCTCAATATGGCTAGCCACAAAGGGGGGGGGGGGTTACTGTAGCTTTTTACGTTCTGAGATTTAATAATAAATTTTAGAGAGTTACTTCCCTTATATTAAAAAAAATGCATTAAAAATGGGAAAAACTGATGGTAATTTTTTTTTTATCGTAGACTCATCGTAGACGCGCGCTAATACCCAGAAGGGCTCGATATGAATCACGACTATAAGATACCCGGTTTTGGTTAAACTGCACCGCAAAATGTGGGAGTAGTTAGGAATCTAAATCGTAGGAGACAGACAGCACACAACCTCTCTTTTATATATAAAGATTTACAACTTCAACAAAAGTATTTTGTTTTCTTGATTTTGTTCCGTTCATCGTGGATGTTAATAACCAAACAATGTTTACAATGGTTTATCGATTTAGATATTTAAAATATTTTGTGTGAAATTAAACAGGGTCCTTTACATCGTAGATCATATATACACTCCATAAACAGTTACTTCACCTTGATGTGTAAATATATAATTACTAGCAAAATGGGCGCGGTGCTGAGTTGTTTAAACCAAATTTTCTCAAAAATTTGTCCGACTGTCCCCTTTGAGAAACACTGATTTAACCTAAATTTTAGACAAAACAAAAGAAGAAATAAAGATATACTTTTTTCTATTCCAAAGAAAAGCGATTTTATTGCGCGTATAAATGCACGTTCCCACGGCTTTACTGATTGCATTCTCACCTAGAATCGATTTTTGTAATTTTTCCAAAACTTATACACACCCTGATACCGTCGGTATCTACATATCAAATTTGAGCGCAATCGGATGGAGGATGCCCGAGATTCTAGAAGACACACACACAGAGACTGACACAACGGATTTTATATAATAGATATTCTAATATATTTATAATTCGAAATGGTTTATGCCTTTCATGAAAGTATAACTATTGAGAGAGTTTATATACTTCAACCAAACACACGTCTTTTTGTAGTACTCCTAACATAAACGTAAATGATATGTGTACGAATACGTTTTTGTGAAAATATTAAATGGAGTTTCAAATGACAATAGAAATAATACCAATAGATTATTTTTGCAAGCGTCCTCGAACAGGCTAATGAAGCAAAATAAATGCATTTACAATGAGCACTGCTTCCAGTATCAAGGGATATTCCCTTACAGCCTAAAAGAATTATGTCAAAGAATATTACAAGTTACTATTGTAATTAATCATTTTCAAAGGGACTCTAGTATTAAAAATCTTACACCCTATAAACACACATATATACATATATATACATATACACAAATACATACATATATACACATATGTGTGTATATATTATATATATATATACATTTATGTATATATATTTATCTATGCATATATGTATATATATATATAAACATAGATGCATACATGTACATACACATATATATGCATATATATACACGTATTTATACATACAAATATATACACACACATGTATATAGATGTAATCATATATTCACATACAATTTATATATGTATATACATATATACATACATATAGATTATACATCTACAAAAACACAGACATAATATAGAAATATATATGTTTCACATTGGAGTGGATGCAGCGAATATGTCCCAGCTTATTACAGTGTGCTTAAAAAAATAGAGCAAAGAAAGGGACAGAAGGCAAAATAATAATAAAAAAAACAGAAATAGATTCTGAAACAGAAAATATATACGATAAGATGGGTTTAAGAGGAAGTATCTGAACTATAAGAGTTGCATAGCTAGTAGTCGTTCCTCCTTCTGAATGACTGTTTTATGGCTTTCAGAAATCCATGTTGCCTTTGGTGTACTATGGTATCAGTAAATAACAAACGAGAGCAAGGTGTTGAAATTGGAAACTTGCTTGGTTATCAGTTGTGTTACACCTATGTACAATATTTCGACTTGATTCGTTCTAGTAGACCTTTTTAGTTGTAACCTAAGTGATGTAAAAAGCTTGAGGAAATGGAACGAGTTATAATTGCATGCGTTCGTGAAGCTGTTTCTGTGTGAATATTCTGTGCATACATATAAGTATCTGGCCATGTGTGAGATACGTGTTGCCATGTGAGTGCCTGTAAGGTGATTCGTGCGAGCATATAATATTTATATGTCGTGTAATGAATGATTTAAATGTGACGTATTACTAAAATTTAATTTTCTGGTGAAAGAAAAAAAATAGGCCGTGAGTTTTAAGGATATATGAGTTAATCACTAGTTGAATATAAAACTCTTTCTCTGATACTTGTATCAGTCATATGCCGATGGGTGTCTCCAAACTTATATTTAGACATCGTACTATGTATACACAATCGTCTTTAACCATTGCTCGACAAGATTATTGCACGTGGTTTCTGTCTGTACATCCACCACTCTACGCTGTCTCTTCCATCGAACCTGCTTCCCCCATTATTTCCGTCTGTTCATTCGTTTCTACACTAGCTTTCCCAAATCTATATTCTGTACTTTCAACGACTCCATCTACTTCACATTTGTTACGCTATCTGCACTTTACACCTCATCAGTACATAACCCTCTTCATTCACAGACTTAATCGTTTCCTCATTTCTTTTCTCTCCAATATGAACCCAACACCCTCCACCACTTCTGCGCTCACCCCTCAGAATTTAAACGTATCGAGAACTGGCTTAACTTAGTGATCCGTTGCTTCCACCCACCATTTACAGATGCACGTTCAATCTGGATATTTTGCCTGTTTCCAACAATGTTACCATAACCTTTCCTTTATCTTTATGGGAACTAACAATTCCTCACATATCCATTCACCAGAACCACTGGGGACTTGTAATTTGCATTATATGCGGACCATACGGTCATCTATACGTAAGGTTAATCGATATCTTAGGGACTCCTTCCCTTTAAGATTTTCAATTAAACATCATTCCTGCTACAAGCAGCGATTATGATGCAGCCTCTAGAGGCACAGATAATTTTAATAAATCAAGAAATTATGTTGTATTTGATATCCCTATATTTGTCTTTAGTATTCAAATATATGCCATTTCTGTGGAGGCGCAATGGCCTATTAGTTAGGGCAGCGGACTCGCGGTCATAGGATCGCGGTTTCGATTCCCAGACCGGGCGTTGTGAGTGTTTAT
>NC_043003.1:81622392-81704892 GCF_006345805.1 Octopus sinensis | reverse complement strand
AAGTACAAGTAACCGCAAATAGAAATAACTCTATGCTTGTAGTAGTGTAATATAGAATACTGATGCAGCTGAAGCGAAATTTGACATGATTGTAATCAGTAAATATTAGTAAAATATTGTATGTGTAATGTAGTTACAGTTTAAGGAAGTATGATAGAAACAGTAACGATGAGAGATTAGATTGAGAGTGAGGGAGAAATAAGAAAAGAGGGAAAAATATAGGAGTGAAAGAAGCCAGCTTGATTGTGAATCTAGACGTTGAATTATAAGATATTAGGAGACAGGTTCTCTTACTTTAGAAAATAGTCGCTAGAAAGAAATGGTCTTGGCACAATATACTGGAAAAAAAAAGGCTCGTTTTAAGTAAACTATCTCCAGTTGGAAGGATTGTGTGAAAGGCGCAATCATATCCATCGAATAATTTTGTCATACGTTTTATTGATAAGAATACGTCTTTTTCCCTAGATAATTTCATATGAGTCAACGATTTCTGAACAATTAATCAACGTGTTGACTACTGCGCCTTATAGCAATATCGTGCGCTGCAAATGCCCTTTTTTTCAACAGGATAATTAAGGACATGAAACATGGATACTTTACCATAATGTTAAAAGAAAATATCAGTGACTCAGATGTGGGGGAAACCCAACTCAGCAACTCAGAATTGGCCTACATCCAAGGAAGATTCTTCCGAGTGTATGGTAGTATATGCATGGAATGATTCATCACGAGCTACTAGATGATAATCAAACATAAAGGGCCGATGTATACTGACAACAGTATATATTTCAAAGCAGCTTAACAAACAGACCCATGTTATGCACACACAAATACTGACACGGACACAAATACACGCAGGCGCATAAAGACACACTCATATATATATATATATATATACACACACTCGCACACACATATACATGTAATTTGAAATACTATATCATAAGTCATATACGATGCTACCACAATTCAGCCAATTCCTAGGGATTTCTGTTCTGTTACATTCTTCCACGTTCTTTTCCTTCCATCACGACAACGCTAGCCCTCACACTTCATAAATGACCAAAGATCTCATAGACAAAATATGCTTGAATGTCGTGGTGTTTCTTTTCACAGAGAATCTGAGTAATGACTCATACTTATTATATCTTTCTTGAAATCCCCTTCACCAAAGTACATTTTCTTTTGAACCATTATAAATTTTTCTGCTATTGATGTGTCTTCGGCTGTTTATAGTACTGACTTTAGGTCATGCTCATTGAACCTTTCTATACTTTGGCAAAGCTACAAAGTAACTACAAATTAGGCACAAAAATCAAGCAGAGATACAATAAACTTAAAGCTACAAACTTGCCCAAAAACACAAGAAACAACACTTAAGTGAGTTTTTTTAGAAAATAATAAACTTTGTCCTCTAATTAAGATTTCTTCCTCTCATTAGCTTTTCTGAAAATGTTCCAGCAAAGAAGAATTAAGGTTTTGAATTGAACTGAGATACTGCAGTTTCAAACACAACTCAAGCAGGTTTATTTTCTCACAAAGTTTCGTACTGCCGGTAACCATATTTGATAACAGACCTGAGGAATGCTAGATAATAGAGGCAGCAGCTTGACCTATGATACGTAAGGTTTATTGCTGCTAACATAATATTGTAACGTAGTTACGCGTCGCCAATTGTTGCAGTATAGCGACTATTTATGACGATACATGTTTACGCTATAACTGTGTAGGGACAATATTATATATAACGAAGCAGGGTAACAGCAACCTAACAATATAACAAACTCTCCACGAACTATACACGAATCAACAAACGATATTCCGACAAAATACCAAAATGAATTCTTACGACTTCCTGTCTATACTCTCTCACAAGATGAGGACAAATATCCGTCAACTGTAAATAATGTACTTCGAAATACTTTGTCGTAATTCTTATATCATGCTACCGCAATTCAACCAGTTAACTGGGTTGTCTGTTCTTCCACATGTTCTTTTCCTCAGTTTTTTATTGGCTGGTCATTGAGATAATTCTCTCCTAGAGTTTAACATCAGAGAAGAATCAATAGAAAAAGTTTGTAAACAAATGTACAAATGCTTAATTGTAACTGTGTTTGTAATTTTTTTTTGTATGCTTTATTTGTAGATATTTTGTAGGTTTGCCAAAATATAGAAATGTTCAGTGTGCATGACCTAAGTAAGGACTATAAAAAGTCGAAATCACATCAATCGCAGAAAAATAGAGTGGTCGATAAGAAAAAATACATTGGTACAGGTGATGATGATTTCAAGAAAGATATTATACTTATGAGTCATCACACAGATTCTCTGTCAACAGGAACACCACGACTTTATCAAAACGCATCTAGAAACTAAGGGACAGCTTTATCGGCTAACGAATCCAATTTTGGTGCATATAGATCGCAGGAAATATGTTTCTGTATGCCAGAAAGAACGCACATTCTGCTCAAGTCTGAGGGATATACATGCACAGGATAACCAAGTAAATAGCAGTACTCACATGACGTTTGCTGTATTGTGAAACTTGACTAGTGAGAAAGGAATTCAATTGAAGTAAGTCATATACTCTAACCTATGTACTGAGTATTATTTTCTCCATTCGATGACAGAGAGTAATATGAGTGTAGATGTCTTTATACATATTAAATCCATACGTAATAATAAAATAACGAATAAGTCAATAAGACTTAAGTTTTTCATTGGAATATTTGCCGTAATCTACAAAGTACTTAGCTAATTCACAAAGGTTGTAAATATTTCTAAGGTAATCAGCTTGACGAGGTGACGTGTATGAAGTCAAATTTAGAGTATGACTACACAACTTCCATTACATATGACAACATAAAACATTAGAAAATTCAAAATTACTCTGGATCAGGAATTAAAATTAAGTGTTCTGTACATAAAACGAAGTAAATTCAAAATATTCTGTCTAATGAAATTTTATTTTAGTATGTTTATATGCAATATTTTGATATATTTCAGTCCTTATTTTAATAGGAAACAGACTTATATTTTCATTTCGTCTTTACTTTCCCATGTTAGAATTTTTGGTGCCAAGCAGCTATATCTCGTATTTTTGATTATTTCTTGGAATATTAAGCCATTAGTAATGTATGATTTCAAAGAACATCAGCTGAATCGTGAAAAGAGGAATATACAGTATTTTACTGCATGTAAAATCAAGCTTTGTTTGATATACCACTCTCCTCACTATCCTATAAGAAATTATTGACGTATGGATTTTGCTACAATCTCCTTATTTTTCACAGTGGCTGAGCGTGTACTATAGTGCGAGTGGTGCGATGGACAACCTCAATGAAGACACCAACACCGCGTAACTATGCGAGGGCAAAATAAGGACACATACACACGTGAGTCCACCCACGGTTATGTCCCTTCATTGGTCGGGATGCACACTGTGTTCACTGATTGGTACAATTTCAAATCAATTTTTTCTTAGCAGAGACATATATTGCAGTATCAGTTGATCGTAGTGCTATTGTTATCAACTATCCGGACAACGCCGGAATGCACTGCGTGTTTTGGGTACGTTCCGCTTGAACTCGAAAACTGAGTGTGTATATATATATATATATATATATATATATATATATATATATATATATTTAACAATTAAGGATAACTTCTTAATAAGGAATCTTAACAAGAAATTATCAGGTAGTTAGCGTGAAAACCTCATAAAAGAAAAGAATTCGAAAATAATTTTTTTCTCTTGAACAAATTAATTATATCTATATTGTATAGAGGGCATTATTACACATAAATGCCTCACACTATGATTAGTGTATGATTAGTGTAATTTTGGTAGTAATGACTTTGTCCCTCTTAGTGTGAGGCATTTATGTGTAATAATGCCCTCTATACAATATATATATATATATATATATATAATGGATTGTAGATCATAACAACCAGGCAGTGCCGGGGTGATATATAAAAGGAGGTACCAAAAGTAACCAGAAAAGTTCTTTGTAAGACTAGCCCGTTGTAGTTAAGGATTCTGCCGAAAGACGGATGTGATCACCTGATATCCCTTGATGTGACCTTCACGCATCAGTCTGCCGATTGGCGGCGTCCGCTCGATGCGTCTTTGTTTTGCAGTGCTTCTCCCCTGTTCGTTGAATTTTGCAATGGCTGAAACCAAGGAACAGCATGGGAAAACGGTGGCCGAAACAGTTGTCATGCTTCAGATAGCTTACAAGGATGCTGTCATGTACAAAACACGAGCTTACGAGTGGTTTTCCCGCTTTAGGAATGGTCACTTGTTGCTTGAATACCACCCTCGCTCAGGGCGACGACCGGCAACTACCCGAACGAAGGAAAACGTCACAATGATTCGTGAACTGATCTTGAAGGACCATCGCCGAACAATTGACGATATATGATATATGGAAAATTTAGGGCGGTGGGCTGGAAAAGGCGGTGGGCTGGCAGAATCGTTAGCACACCGGGCGAAATGCGTAGCCGTATTTCTTCTGCCGCTACGTTCTGAGATCAAATTCCGCCGAGGTCGACTTTGCCTTTCATCCTTTCGGGGTCGATAAATTAAGCACCAGTTACGCACTGGGGTCTATATAATCGACTTAATCCGTTTGTCTGTCCTTGTTTGTCCCCTCTGTGTTTAGCACCTTGTGGGTAGTAAAGAAATAGATATATGATATATGGAAAATAAGCATAAATATAGAAATGAAAAATAACTATATATCTTCAAATAGAAAATAAGTATAAATATAGAAATAAAAATTTCTAGCATTGCCAACTCTTTAAAGCTTACAACGTTTGAATGGAAAACAATAATTCACAATAGAGCGAAAATTAATTCATGTAGACAAGAATTGACGTTAACTGTAGTTGCTATATTTTCATCGACATCATGTGATACTGAAACTGTGTTGACGCTTGTGTGTGTGGCTCGAGAATCGACATAATTTGCTGAAAAGCACACCGGTAATTAAAAAGGCGGCGAGCTGGCAGAAACGTTAGCACGCCGGGCGAAATGCTTAGCGGTATTTCGTCTGCCGTTACGTTGTGAGTTCAAATTCCGCCGAGGTCGACTTTACCTTTCATCCTTTCGGGGTCGATAAATTAAGTACCAGTTACGCACTGGAGTCGATGTAATCGACTTAATACCTATGTCTGTCCTTGTTTGTTCCTTCTATGTTTAGCCCCTTGTGGGTAATAAAGAAATAGGTATTTCGTCTGCCGTTACGTTGTGAGTTCAAATTCCGCCGAGGTCGACTTTGCCTTTCATCCTTTCGGGGTCGATAAATTAAGTACCAGTTACGCACTGGGGTCGATGTAATCGACTTAATACCTATGTCTGTCCTTGTTTGTCCTCTCTGTGTTTAGTCCCTTGTGGGTAGTAAAGAAATAGGTAATTAAAACAAAAGTTACTATGTTTATAGCGGATCGTCAATAACAAACTATTTGGGATACGTTCTTTGGCTCTCAATTACATTTTGATTCCGAAAAACGGTAAGATCGATGATGGTGTCCATCATCTCCCAGTAACTCTCATTTCACCACCACCCCTCATACAATAACTAACATATTCTGTGATAAGTACGTACTCTATTACGATTCTTAATTATTCCCAGACGCATTTCTCTTCAAATATTTTAATGTATGCATATTGTAATGTGTAGGCTTAAAGATTATTATATGATCGCTTTGTTTCTCGGATTCTTTCTATTTTCTTCTTTCAGAGAACTCTCTCAGAAAGCATTGTCACTTTACAACAGGAAAATCCTTTCTACAACCGACACGAGGCCTGGAATTTCGGTCCTTATAGTACTTTGCTAGAGTTTGTTTCATCGATTACAAATGAATGCAAAACAAAGTCGGCCCCGACGAAATTTGAAATCAGAACGTAAAAACGGACGAAATGCCGAAAAAACATTTTATCCGACGTGTTAACAGTCTTGCTTGCTTACCGTCTTTCCAACATGAACACCAATAGAAAATTTAATTTCGTTCTAGCAGGATGTCGTATTCCAAGCTTTCCAGTAAAGTACTGCTTTTTAACGAGTGCTATTGCTTATGTGTGTGTGTGTGTGTGTGTGTGTGTGTGTGTGTGTGTGTGTACATGTGTATCTATATATGCATATACATATGTTTGTGTGTATGTGTTTTTGTCTATATGCATAGACGTACGTGAGAATGTGTGTGTATGGTTGTGTATGCATGAATCTACACTCTCAATTCAAAATCCGCTAAGATCGACTTTGCCGGTAATTCTCTCGGGATCGATAAAAAAATTGTGAACTGTGAACTGAAGTCGAGGTCATCGACCAGATTCCTCCTCCAAAACTTCATGTCTTGAGCCTATAGTAAAGTGAATTTTTATTTTGCTACTAAAACCTTGTATTTCTCATTTTTTTTGTGTCACAGTCACTCTATGTTTTCTTTTCTATTTCTGTATATTGCTACATCGTCACAGATAATTGTGATTTCTCGTTGTCAATGGTATTTCTAACTTTCCATTCATAACTTTTCAGATCTCTCTTCAACACCGTTGCAGAAGTGTAAGTGACAAACGAAGGTTGCTAACTTACTGTGCTCTTCCAACTGGCGGTTAAGTCTGCACATGTTGCCACTCTACCATCACCATAGGACTTTCACTAGATGAAATGACATTTGAGGGCACCAAACAAAAAACCTCTTAGCTATTGGATGTCATAATATTTGAGGTTTTGCGCGATGAAGTAGACCGATATCTCTGTGGTTTCTCAAAACCGATTAGAAAATGCTTTCACACAATAACAGAAATATAGGTCGGTTGTAGAAAGGATTTTCCTGTTCATGAGGATTCCTCAATAAATATTAAGCTAGATTCAATTTACGGAAGCTTTTCAATTAACTTCCAAAAGACTTTTTGAGAAATATACAGAAGTGTTCTATGCAAATTTGAAAAAGGGTAACCAAGATTTTATTCGTTTTTAGTAGAGCATTCCACCGATACTTATAGAAGTATTTCTAAATGACAACCGATGAAAATAATTTACTTTTTATATAGTAATATAAAATGAAGTGTCATTTGCGTATTTACTCTTAATGCGTCCAAGCAGTTTCGGATGCAAAATATGCTGATCGTTTTAGTGTACGTCATAGGGTAATAAGATATCCCTATTTTGATGTCAGTGTGTTCAACACACTCGGCTCATTGATGCATTGGATTCTGGGACACATTTGTTTGGAAATGTGTCTGATTAGTCAGAAGCACCTGGATCTCTGAGCCAAAACTAAGTCGCCCTCTTTCTTATTACTTCACCGAACAAATATTTTGCTGATCAGTCCTTATATCAGTCAACCGATAAAAAAATTGTTTTTGTGATGGAAAGTTTCACTTGTTTTCAGAAAAAAAACCCAGTAATTCTTTTTACCATTTACTGTTACATTAGCTCTTTGTAGAGTGTCGTTACAGAGGTTAGAAACAGTCACATACCTTATTCCTTGTAAAAGCTCGCACTGGTAAGCTGTTTTCAGCAAGCGTGCATGATTTCAAGGTTACCAGTAGTTCCAATACTAGCTTTATCGGTTTCAGTCAGTGGTACGAGGTATGTATGTATTATATAGGCTTGTATATAAAATGTGTGTATTAAAAATTATATACACTTAAATATCCCGCCCCTGTATGTATGCGTGTATTTAAGCATACATATGAAAATATTAATATATAAGCTGCAAAATATAGCATGGCCTAGTGGTTAGGCTTTGGCGTTCACGATCGTATGATTCCTATGTATGCTGTACGTTGTTTCCTAGAATTTGGAACTGTATTTCAAGCTGATCCACTCTATTTAGTTAAAAACGCTCATCCGTCTTCCTTCTATTTTCTTTTTCCTCTAAGTAGTTATGACAGCGAAAGCTGATTAGGTCATATTATCTAAACTAGAACGCAAGATTTCCACTTTAATATTTGAATTTTTTTGAATTTCTGTAATATTATTTAGTTTTATTCACTCCGTAACTTGATGGACATATAACAAACCAGCCGACACTAAAAAATATGCAGTAAAACATATCGTTATCGATATACCTAATGAGACCCAGACTGATCGGTCGAAACATATGTTGGACCCAATAAAATTTTAATACTGAATCTATCTCCTGTTAATTAATATTATATATATTTATATATACATGACTCAGTGGTTAAATCGTCTGGTTCACAATCATAAGGTAGTGAGTTAGATTCCCGGACCAGGTTGCTGCATCAGCCTTTGCCTTTCCCTTGGATAGCATCGGTGGTGTGGAGAGAGGAGGCTGGTGTGTATGGGCCACTGATGTTCTTCCATAAACAACCTTTCTCAGACATGTGCCTGGGAGGATAACTTTGTAGGTACAAACTCATGGTCATACATAGTCATTCATGTCCGTCTCTCTCTCTCACTATATATGTAAACTAGCAGTATTGCCCGGCGTTGCTCGGGTTTGTAAGGGAAATAGCTATAAAGCATTTTTAGAGAGTTATAGCCCAAAAATAGCAAAAAATGCATTAAAAATGGAAAAAGAATTATAGTAATTTTTTTTTAAATCGTTAACTCATCGTAGACATTTTTAGAGAATTACTTCCCTTATATTAAAAGCAATATGCATTAAAATGCAAAAAAATGATGGTAAATTATTTTTAAAATCGTAGACTCATCGTAGACGCGCGCTAATTCACAGAAGGGCTCGATATGAATCACGACTATAAGATACCCGGTTTTGGTTAAACTGCACCGCAAAATGTGGGAGTAGTTAGGAATCTAAATCGGAGTAGACAGACACACAACCTTACTTTTATATATAGAGATATACATATGTATATTATATATATATATATATATATATATATATATATTATATATATATATATATATATATATATATATACATATATATATATATATATATATAAATGTGACCTCGTGTGTACCGTTGGCGATTTTTTTTCCTCTGTCTTCCCTTCTCTGGATCTTTCCTTCTCCTATGTTTCCGACGAAGAGCTCCGCTCGAAACGTTAAACCCTCCTTCTTCCCTTCTTTCCTGAACGTCCAACAATACTATATTTGTTCCACGTCCTCGCGTTGTTGTGTTTTTTTTGTGTTTTCTTGTTTGGATTAACTTTATATATATATATATAAAATATAGATAGAGAGATAGATAGATAGATAGATAGAAAGATAGATATATTTATTTCATTATTGCCCACAAGGAGCTAAACGTAGAGCAAAATAAAAGACAGACAAACGGATGATAGATAGATAGATATAACCCTTACTTTCTCAGAATGGGAGGCATGACCTCTCTAAAATAAATGCAAAATTTGTCAAAGCATTTTCATTCAAAATTCTCCGAACGTTTAAAATATTTTAAAAGTAGTGTACGTATTTCGCTCCAATACAAGAGGACACATTGCCTGCTTGAAATGGATATTTCAGTGTCAGGTTTTATAGATAAACCTCAGACCAGATTAATAACATAGTTTTCCAAACCATATTCATGTATTTTGAATTACATTAGCAATTTTGTCATCAAGGGATGCATCTGCCTTTCATATAAATTGCTGTTTCCTATGCAGAATGTATATACGACTTTATGATGAACAAATATATGATCATATTACCATACATCCATATTGTATAATGCATACGATGGCAAGGTTGATAAAAATATAAGATTTATCGATATTTGCTGGGAGGTCCATCTCCTTACAAGCATTGAAATTTTGAGGCTTCTAAGATCATCTTTAGAGTGTGCGACAGCATCAATGTGGTCAGCTTCTGTGGGAGTATGTGTTTTCGTGTATGTGTATGCGCGCGTGCGTGTCTCATCTTAATTAGTAATTAATAATTCTTGTTTTCCATATATTTCCTGGTATATTTTGTCTATCGCCAGAGGAGCGAAATTTTAATTGCAGTAAACTAAGCATAGTGATTCATTTAACCATATATTATAATACTGAGCGAACTATATTTTAAATTGGATTTTCAAATATTATGTATGCGATAGTAATATGAATCAATACATTGGAAATGATAATTGTTGTTTTACGTTTGTCGTGCCAAACTTTTCATAGAATGGTGAATCACTCCAAAATGATTTTGAATGCCATATCATATATCTAATTTATTCAACTTTAATTCAATACAATATTACTCAGAGGATCAGCGATGAGAATTAAGAACCAAAATTAATTTAGCCATGAAATATGATACACAACATATTAGAGAGAAAAATAGTTCGTAATGAAACAAAAATATCTAGTGAATCACAGTATTACGTTCAAATATAATGCGCAAAATATTGTTTCATATATTTAGCATATGATACACCAGCTTGTATCTCAAGGCACTTTCTACTATACTACTATACTGGCGATGAAAAATATCTGTAATGCGAAACAGCATTAAAGAAGATATTTTGAAATCAACTTTGATTAAAATTAACATATTAGTTTTACTCATATTTTCTGAAGTATTTTACCTTACGATAAATTCGTTATACTTAATTCATAGCCTATGAAGTTATTTTCCTGAAATCAGGGACCAAGAAATAATTTGTTAGATGGTTATGCTTCTTTATCTCAGCCCAAATTTAAATAACGTCTTCTGAACCTATATATATCCATTACGTTAAATTTAGTGTTGAAACTATTAGAGTATACAGCATATAGTGGAGTTTAATACTTGAAAAATATGAAGAAAAAAATTAATTAGTTTATAATCGCTCAAAAATCTATTAGAATTTAAACTTACGCAAGTAATTATCAGAAATCTATTTTCATTTAGATGAAATAGAAATTATTTCTCATGAAATTATAAACTTACCCAATATACTACCCTTTAATCTTGTGTGAGTCTTATATAGTTTAAAATACCGTAATTTTCCTTTTGTTTCAATTAATAGATAAGTAAAATCTTAATGAAACCGCGATATGTAACGAGATTATTAATTTTCTAAAGCGATCCATCGAAACACCATTCTTAGTAATACGTTCGTCTATTTGTAAACCTACTGACATTATCGTAGCTGTTACCTTATGTGATGTATAATTAATACTTAATTCATGTTTAATAATAACTGCTGAGAATTACACATAATCCGTCTCCTATGCTAACACACCTGGTTCTTGATTGTCTCTATCCGAATTTTTCAATCTATTGATAACTCGATATCTTTGTGGTTTGCTCTCAGCAGTAGTTATTGTGGTGTGGTTTGCTTCCTGCCAAATACACTTACCTACAATTGTCAGAGGAGTAACAAATGATATGGAAGCTATTCTTTCTCCACTAATTAAGACACAAAAATAATACATTGTATTACAAATTTCGACTGGTTAAAAGATTTAGCTATCTTATAGCAAAAAGTAAGTGAGGCTATTAGTCTACCAACGTGCTTATATCTCATCTTTTGTCTCTGAAGATTTCTGTTTTATTTCAGAGGAAATTTCCTCCAGACAACCTTTTATAGCGGGAATGCCTTTAATAATTATATGTGTATACTGAAGCAAGCTTTATATGCATTACTACATCGTGACATTTGTTTAAGAAGGAAAGTCAATTTAGTTATGCATTTAATAAATTATCTATGTAATATTTGTGTGATTTTGTATTTGGGATACATAAGATCAAATTATCAGGAATAACTTAATTACCACAACAACTGATAGTTTGCATTATTAAGTGTAAGCGTTCCAGACATAATTTAATTTGAATTTATAGATAAACTTCATTTTAGTTTAATGAACACATGTAATACTCTTGTAGAAAACGTTTCCCAGACATTTCAAAATTAAGTTCACTGACCAACATATAGAGTAAATCAGGATGGAAAATCAATCAGTGACGAAGTTCCAGCACGCTATAGACATTAAACACTGGAGTCAGTCTATTAGTCTCAGAAGTCCACCACTAAGGCTAATAAAGGTTATTTTCGCTATTTGATAGGAGGAACGAAGATCATATTAAAGACTTGTACATTAGAACATACTACTGTAGATTCAATCGATATAAGCCGGATACATTATTTTTATATATATTAAACATTTTTGATATCACATAAATCGCTGCATTCTCTTAAAATCTAGTCAATAAATTCATCAGAGTTCTGATTGTTACAACAGACTGAGGGAATTATTTGTCCTCAAATATATCATGTACCTAATACAAGTCCTATTTTGATGTTCAAATAATCGGGGTCGGTCGACGGGAGTACTTAGGAGTGTAGATATATAGATATCATTAAAAACATTTCTAACGTTTACCTTCCTATAAATTTCGCAACTATTACAATACGAATTCTTCACATATATATGCATCTATATGTTGTATGTATAAAATCGAGTGTGTTTGATATTTATGGGACTATATCTTCCATGAATATATTCCTGCACACTATTCTGCTGTTAATATATCTGCATGTTACTAACTTCTTATAACTGATATTAATTTTATTTTTATAATTACTCATAACCTAGATGGTCAGTACGGTTTGGAGTGTGATTCTACGGCACAGATGATAGGTAATCCAAATGACGACTACCTTAGCATGAGAAACAGAATATTTGAAAACGTGTGACCCGTGTATACACACACACTTACATTCATATATTTATACATACACACACACACATATATAATATATATATATATATATATATATAATATATATATATATATATTATATATATATATATATAATATATATATATATATATATATATATACACGTAAATGTCAGACGCTCTGGTGGACAGAATTTCTGTATTTGTAACTTAAGGCTACCATTGGTTTCGTGTTAAGAAAAAATAGGAAAATATCTTAAAATCTTAACAATTTATGAAGCCAATCACACACACGCATGTATGTATGTGCATGTATGTATATATCAAAATGACGTACGCATACACATACACATATGTATATATATATACTGTGATTCAACTCTATATAGCTGAAAGTTTCGTGAGTACTTTGAATGAATGCATCACGTCAGATTTCGGGAGGAGAACAACATGTTTGCGTGAAATTCAAGACGGCTACTAGATGTCAATCTTCCCTTTATCAGCATGAATCACGTGAGATCAATACAGTGTAAGCCACATCACTTCTTTTTCTTTATTCATAGACCCACGCGCTTGGACAAACTGTCAGCCGGAAGTTGGCGCCTTTTTAACCACAATGTGCATTGTACTCTTTTCGGTGACATCAGTTCATTGTATTTGACATCACACATTGGTAAGGCAGTGTTTTCAACCGTTGCTCAGTAGTCTTTACGACAGTAACGTTTACGTGAGTATGTACATATATGTTACCTCCTCAGTTCGCTATTTCTATGTTCTCTTGTATCATCCTTTCTCCTTCTACTCTAATATAAATAAAACTAGATATGTATATATACAGTTATGTACGTATCTGCATTGTATAACATTTTATTTTCCAGTCTACACTGTGATATTACTTCACAGACCCCAGTCAATGATTGGTTTGTGTATATATTTAATTATTTTTCGTATACCTGTCCCTGTGCCGTAAAGGAGCTGCGCTTTTATCCTGCGTATTTCTGACTAAGGAAACGGACACATATCGAGGTATTTCTCATGAATATGACAACCTATTTAATCTACTCTAGACACAAACGCATGAATGTATACATTATGCACTGCAAAAATGGTCAAATTATAAATTCCTTACTATAGTTTTATCTGTATTTGTAAAAAATATTTCGCTCCGTTACGAAACGAGTGAGGGCATGACTGTGTTGCTTAGAAACGCGCCAAGACATGGGTGCTCGATTTTTACATTCGCTTCGTAACTACTAGACTTTAGGTTCGATTTCGTTTCATGGCATTTAGAGCAAGTGTATTCTAACGTAGCCGCAGGTTGTCTGGAACTGTGTGACTAACACCTGAGAGATGGAAACTGGACGAAATCACACCGCGGTGCTTTTAGCGATGTCCACACTGATCTAAGCATTTGGAATAAATCTCTATTCTGAGTAAAACTACGTTTCACCCGCCTACAAGACTCGAAGGCTCAGAAAATAGTCAATGGCTACTAAAAATGTGACTGGACAAGTGAAACTGCATAGGCGCAGGAGTGGCTGTGTGGTATGTAGCTTGCTTACCGACCACATGGTTCCGGGTTCAGTCCCACTGCGTGGCACCTTGGACAAGTGTCTTCTACTATAGCCTCTGGCCGACCAAGGCCTTGTGAGTGGATTTGGTTGACAGAAACTGAAAGAAGCCCGTCGTATATATATATATATATATATATATATATATATATATATATGTATATGTATGTGTGTGTGTTTGTCCCCCCAACATGGCTTGACAACCGATGCTGGTGTGTGTTTACGTCCCCGTAATTTAGCGGTTTGGCAAAAGAGAACGATAGAATAAGTACTAGGCTTACAAAGAATAAATCCTGGGATCAATCTGCTCGAGTAAAGGTGGTGCTCCAGCATGGCCGCAGTCAAAAATGACTGAAATAAGTATAAGAATAAAAGAAAAGAAAGAATTGTATTTTATTATTTAATTCAATTTCATCTTCATTCTATACTCTAAATATGCCTTGGTTTACTTTAAATCCACTTTGCCTCAACAGTCATTTACTTAGAAATATTTCAATAAAAGAAAAACTTATTTACAAACTCGTAGCTCTATATAAACATGAAAGACCCTGTATATTGTGTACTAAATTCTATCTTACAATAAATCCAGTTCCATATTTTCCTATTGTACAATTGTTATGTCTAAATTAGAATTGTTTGCCTTATCTGAAACGTTTTAAAATTTAAAGTATTGGTTAGTAAAACTTAGTAAACTTACGAGGAAATGTGAGCAAAGCCACATCATAATTAATGGCGTTCACGATACTATCGACAGACACATTTCCTATCCAGTTATTGTCAGTATCACTTCACGTGACAGCAGAGATATTTCGAAGCAATTTATTTTTCTTGTTTTTATATACTTTACATTGATTTGCTACAATGATTACACAACGATATATTTAATTTATCACGTGACATCCCAACCGAAGCATTCATGAGCCCCCGCCCTATCAGATTTTCTTTCCACACTTAATCAACTGTATTCTGCCAAATAGTTAATGCTTTTATTACCTACGTAAATTAGACATAAATGTGGAGATTTTATATGCTTCTTAGATGTGGGACTATATTATATGGTTTTTTCCCGTACATTTTAAAAGACCAACAGATCTTTCTCCAAATGCGTTTATCGATTATATATTTCAAAGTGGCTTTATGAGTTCGATTAGCGCTGTTTCATATATTTCGCTCGCCTACCTCGTTGTAACTAAAGATGAATACAGAAAAATGGTGACAGTGAATCACATTATATGCTTACAATTTGCGGATGACAAGCAAGCATACAGTAATTGGATTACCAACTACAGTATCAATTATAGTGACAACATGCAATCTACATCTACCTTCAGCTTTACAGAGTAATACAGCATAGTCTAAATCTCTATTCAAAGTATCCGACCGTAGTTTCATAAAATCTTCATTGCATAAATCATCCGTGTCCTAAACACACCGGTAGAACACTTATTAGAGGATGACTATCTGCTATATCGTTTTACTTTATAAATCAGGTTATACTCTGAAAATTTAGTCCACCTACTTATGGAAGGATGAAAGCGTTTTTGATTTTCCATGGTTACATGGAAAAAAAGAAATTAACATTTTTACCTATAAGGAGTCAGTAGACCAAAGAGTTGATTTCATACTGCAAGAGAAAATTATTGAATAAATATTGAACATTACTGTCGAGCTATTCAGAAAAATCATTTCTATGAATATGATTGTGTGAAAGAATCTGGTCCTTAGCATAACTTAGGTTACATTAATATAAATTCATTCTCTCGGGCGATGGTAGCCTTTTCATAGTATAATATATGTATTATACGTTGAAACTAAATTTTGATTTCAATATCTTTCTGAATCCAAGTTCAAATAGATTTTGAGAGAAACTTTAGATATTTAACAACATTTAAGTGATACAATATCATATTATTCAGTAAATGATTCCTGGAGCCAAACTGAATTTAACATAAGTGCACAGCCACTCAACTTGGGACAGGATTTCGCTGATTATATCGATGTCTATATTAGAATGGATTTTTTTTTTTATTGACACATGAAATGATGAAAAATGCTTTTAATGTTGGTCGAAATAAGATGCGAAACGTAATAACAACACAGGACGTTCTGTCGTCGATCTTCGGATTTTGACAAATCTCTGCCTTTCGTAATCCATTAACGTTTGAGACAAATTAATATATTAATATGTAAACTGCAGCCAACACTCATATACTTTTTACTATGTAAATATATTGAAAAGGATTGTGTTATGTCGCACGTTCGGATGCCTTCTACTCAACTCTTCTCTTTTCTCTGCTACTCAGCTGTCCTCTTGACGTCTATGCTTCTCCCTCTATATATATATGTTTGGGCTAGCCTACTTCAGCGTCTGGGGGCGTCCACACAGCAGATTGAAATGTGTATGTGTGTGTGCGTGCGTGGCTGAAACGTGTAAAATCGAGGTAACGTATTACTCATACGACAATTTTTATATGTGGCCTTTATATGCTGTGTTTATCTTTGAAACTCTCGTTTCCACTAGAAAATATTGAAAAAGCACACATTTTATCATTATCTGAAAATCATCATTACCACCAATTCTGTTTGTTACTTCTACATGTAATACACTTGACCGTATTATGAAATAAACTATTGTGACTACATAACTCTTTTGAATTACTTTAAATATTTTCGTTTGTCACAATGAAGTATTTTATTTTTCTTTGAAATTCCAAAATTTTTCATATAGGGATTTTTCTTGGTGAAATGCGTTTCCAAATTCCTTTTGCTAGTTGTACAATAAATGAATAATAACTAATATCAGACTAGTTTGTGTTTTTCGTTATTATGTTGACCATGTTATCTAACATTCATTCAACAATTGTTCCAGAAACAACTCCCTAATTTTTCGAAAAGCTACATTATCTAAACACTTCACTTCATATTGAAAAGTGAACCTATGTGTAGATATGCAATGTATCTGCTGTTTTGATTTCTGGCTGTTTACATTGAGGAATTATATCGTATTAGCATTGCTTTTATGCTTAATTTTAGATCTTATTTGTACTGTTTGATCTATACGTCTTCAAATAATTTCTTGATTACAATAAAACCATTAAAACTAGTATTAATTTTCAATAAATTTGCTAGTATCACGGGTAGCTTTTATTTTGGTGTGTTTGTATACTTTGTCTAACGTAATTTCTATCTCTGCTTATACTCGGACATTGGTGAAAAGATTTCCTACATCAAAGGTGGTGATGGTATTTATTCCGATTTCTTCCTCTAAAATATTTAGAAATTCTGCCGTTGTATCACACAAAAACCAGAGACTGACACTATTAATGTATTACAAAAACGGTAAAATCAAAAACACCCTTCACAGCAGCACACCACAAGCATATAAAATCGAGTACAAGCTACAAATAAACAATGCAATTTATGTATTGGACTGAAAATGTGTGAGATGTCAGCTTCGTGGTATTAATCGTTATATTTACAGCCACACATGGAGCAACTGCACGGCTTTATACTAAATACAATAAAACAATAGATGGCAAAATACTAATAGATAATACATCCATACTATATACAATTCCTCAGGTTAACCGATTCACTGAACGCAATTAGTACAAAACAACGGTGCTGAACTTCGTTTTATTTATAGATATATAAGGAAATTTTCACCTGTCTACCTTTATGTGTTAACTGTACTAAAAACTTGCACGGCAGTTTGTGTTGTTTTCATTTGACTCGCTAATTAAGTATGCAGATATAAAGATCGATAACACTCGTACCAAGCTAAATCGTATAACGCGCGCAACTTGATTAACTAAAATACAGTGATACATCATTTTACAAGACCCTGGCTTTAAGAGTTTTCTATCAGATTTACGAATTTTCGTATTACGAGAGTTCATCGACAACGAATTAACTCGTAAATCGAGGCATTACTGTACACGAAATTGGTGCCTTAAATTAGCAGTGCTTTAATAAGTGAAAGCAGTAAAAAACATAGCAGATTATATACATGCAAGCGTGAGTGCGTGTGCATGCTACAAATGTACATAGATATGTATATATATATATATATATATATATATAATTAATCAATATAGGGTGGCAAAAAAAATTTTGTAGAATTTTTTTGCCACCAGCGGCCTAGTGGGAAAAAATTAAATAGTCATAGACCATTTTTAAGTTCAACATCAACAATCAAGGAACGGCCATAATAGGCCATTCACCCACTAGAAATAACAGCCAAAGCTTCAACCGCAAATAAAAATCAATTCCGTAAACAGGAGAAAATTTAAAAAACATTTACCCTGTAATTTCTTATACGATGCACCGTTTCATCTGCTGTTTAATGGTAAACTAACCTGATTAAATTAAATCAGGCCAATCTTCCATAGGCCCTCAGATTCTTCAGTAAGAAATAGCCGGTTGAAGCTTTGGCTGTTATTTCTAGTGGGTGAATGGCCTATTATGGCCGTTCCTTGATTGTTGATGTTGAACTTAAAAATGGTCTATGACTATTTAATTTTTTCCCACTAGGCCGCTGGTGGCAAAAAAATTCTACAAAATTTTTTTTGCCACCCTATATTGATTAATTATGAATTTTCTGGTTAATTCCGTAATGGAATCGACGGCTTATATTTATTTGCTGCCGATAAATTTGGCGCGAGTGCGATGATTTGAAAATTTTAGGTCAGATATTACCTTGGCAGGGTCGGAAATGCCTCGTGAAAATATCTGTTCCGACTTGTGGCTATTTCTTACTGAAGAATCTGAGGGCCTATGGAAGATTGGCCTGATTTAATTTAATCAGGTTAGTTTACCATTAAACAGCAGATGAAACGGTGCATCGTATAAGAAATTACAGGGTAAATGTTTTTTAAATTTTCTCCTGTTTACGGAATTGATTTTTATTTGCGGTTGAAGCTTTGCCTGTTATTCTAGTGGGTGAATGGCCTATTATGGCCGTTCCTTGATTGTTGATATATATATATATATATATATATATATATATAATATATATAATATATATTAAGTATATATAATTTTACTAAAAGTTATATACATATATACGTATAAATACATACATACATACATATATATGTATGTATCTACATATATTCTTAAAGACTTAAAGACTCCGCCGGTTACGACGACGAGGGTCCCAGCTGATACGATCAACGGAACAGCTTGCTCGTGAAATTAACGTGCAAATGGCTGAGCATTCCACAGACACGTGTACCCTTAACGTAGTTCTCGGGGATAATCAGCGTGACACAGAGAGTGACAAGGCTGACCCTTTGAAATACAAGTACAACTCATTTTTGCCAGCTACATATATATATATATAATGTATGTACATATATATATATATATATATATATATATATATATATATATATATATATATATACAGAAAGTATGGGGGTTTACTTCACAAGTGATCTAAACAATTAGGTACGCTAGGTAAGTGCTGTAACGCTTTACTGGGGCTCCAAGGTTATAGTCAAGACTGTTGTTATGGACCCATTGTAGATTTCCCATGCAGCGGATATGAAATGTTTAAACAGGAAATCGAACATTAAGGCAAGGCAAGCATCTCAATTCATATAGAATATTATTATAGGAAGAAATTCAAAATCTTACAGCTGCTTCTGGGATATCCACGAATATGGGATATTCTGTCAACAGAGTCAAATTGGGGAAAAAATATGAAAAATGAGAATGGCATATATCAATAAGAAGGCAATATAAAGGAAGGGAGTAAAAGAATAAGGAAATGGAAAGAGAGAAGAAAAAAGAAGCATAAAAGTTCATAGTTCCCCTTTCCGAAGTTATAGAAACCAGAACAAGAGCCATTAGGAGTAATCTTGCGTGGATCCATGAGCATAAGTCTTTAGGTGGACTGAACTCTGAACTTTAACCTCTGACTTGTCAAAGCAAAAGGTTAAATCTCCCATTGGTATCCAAATAGAATCAACATCAACTACAACTATTCACATACATGCTAACCAATAAAACCTACGTGCATTTTTTAAAAGCCCTTAAAAACAACCCCAGGAACTGAAGCTGATACGCACATATGTTGACAAAGTTCTACATGCCTGTATAAATTTTGAACAACACCAAATTTAATCGATAAAAATGTTCCATAACATCTCTCCATCACAATCAACCCTACAACTTAATTTTAATTGAACAGAGCTCCGCCAAACCCAGAAAATTTGAACTTAACAGAGACTATATAATGCCAAGATTATCTCAATATATCATAAACCGATGACAGTTTAGCTCGCCAAAATTTGAAAACAGACAATATGATTCTGTTAAAGAATAATAAATTCGTACTCTACAAAATGTATTGTATAATTGTTCAATTTACTATAAACTTGTCAATAAAACCAAACATTGATACAATATAGGTGTATGCATGTATGTTTGTATATACATATATACATTAGCTCACAGACCCACACACACACATTGAAGAAGTGCGTATCTAACATATTTTACATGTGTATATATATATATATATATATACACATACAGTCATACAGCGTGCGATGGTAAAATTGCTGTTGTATTATACTTTAATTTCGCGCGTGAGCGTTGTTTGTATTTGATTTTATCGGCTGCACAGTATAGTAGGATCAGTTGGGCACCGTCTATGAGAAAAAGCGCACTATCACCCCATTCACTGTGCAACAAATTTAGAAATGATATGCTGTAATGCTTGGCATTCGCGCTGGAAGCTCCAGTACGAACATTTCAGAGTGTTTGCGTGTCAATCTGAGGAGAGTTTATGAGCTCTGCACAAGTAGGAGGACTCATTTATGGTTGTCAGACAATTTCTGCAAGCACGTCATCCCTAACATCTGGCCACCTATCTGCCAAGACTTCAAAGCCCTTGATTATAATGTGTGGAGCGCAGTTGAGCTAGAGACCATCATAACTCTTGTAAAACCAAAGATGAACTGAAGGCGAGGATTGTGGCAACATTCACCAACTTCAACAAGGAGACCGTCCAGAAGAGTGGCAGGAGATTCTAGTTGTCTGGAGTCCAATGGTTTTCGCCAATGGCGATTTTATTTACTACATTTATTCTTTATTATTTCAAGATAATGTTATGCAAATTTTGTTAATATATCAATTAAAATGAGATTTTCCGTGTTATTTTTCTTTTTTGCGTAATTTGACGACAGTTTATTCACCGCACCCTGGAGATGATATATATATATATAATATATATATATATATATATATATATATATATATATATATATAGATATATATATATAATATATATATATATATATATATATATAATATATATATTATATATATATATATATATATATATATATATATATATATATATAATATATATAATATATATATATATTATATATATATATATATATATATATATATATAGATAGATAGATAGAAGATAGATAGATAGATAGATAGATAGATAGATAGATAGATAGATAGATAGATAGATAGATAGATAGATAGATAGATAGATAGATAGATATACATACATACAACGAGGATGACATTCCAAAAGCTGACGCAGTTTGAATAGGAAACGATCCCCCACCCATCATATTCTCTGAACATTGCCCCATCTGATTATCATTTTTTCCGCATTCTTTAAAATCCTTTGGACGGAAAAATATTTAATTTCTTTAGACAATTTGAAAACTGTACTGGGGGAGTATATTTTTGTCACGGACAAATGAATTTTGGAAGACGGGCCTTGCAAGTTACAAGAGAGATGGAAGAGCATTGTAGAAAATGAAGGAGAGTATATTTTACATTAAAAAAGAACTTTGTTTATCTTAATTTTGAAAAATATAAATATAAAAAGCCGCATTTTTATAGAACTTTACTGTGTTCAAGTTGATATAACTGTTCACGTTTCCTTATTATTCCTTTCTGGTTATGATTTTCTAACTGTCAATAGACTATTAACGTTCAAAGACTTCAGCAGAATGCATACAGTATTTACGGCATGTTGTACTCTTCCGTTATAGAAGTTAGCAAAGCATCGTAAGAACTAACATTGGATAACATCTCGATTTGTTAGATTTCATAGTTTATGTTATATGTGGTTATATCTGTGTGTTGAATTGTTATCGGTAGTAAAGTATTAGTAAACTTCTCATAGTTACACAATAAAATTACAGTAAAGTCTACATAATCACACTTATTTTTAGTGTAATTATTTAGCATTAAGTAACGCCTTTCTATTTTTCTCCGGTCTACAGTATTCTAGTGAGTTGTAACGGTTATTTATTGTAAATGCATGACCAATCGACGAAAGAAGGTCGTTCTTCTGTGACCGATGCAACAGCTAAGGTGATGAAGATTTACATATCTACATTGGAATTTCTATATCACAAATTTCGTCTGAAGTATGTTCCGTGATTTACCACTCTGAGGTTTCGTGTTTAAGTAGAGGTTATATTCATATATATAATATATTCTTGGAGTTCAGTTTCGTGTTTAAGTAGACGTTATATTCATATGTGGAGGCGCAATGGCCCAGAAATTATGTTGTATTTGATATCCCTATATTTGTCTTTAGTATTCAAATATATGCCATTTCTGTGGAGGCGCAATGGCCTAGTAGTTAGAGCAGCGGACTCGCGGTCATAGGATCGCGGTTTCGATTCCCAGACCGGGCGTTGTGAGTGTTTATTGAGCGAAAACACCTAAAAGCTCCACGAGGCTCCGGCAGGGGATGGTGGTGATCCCTGCTGTATTCTTTCACCACAACTTTCTCTCACTCTTACTTCCTGTTTCTGTTGTACCTGTATTTCATGAGGCCGGCCTTGTCACTCTCTGTGTCACGCTGAATATCCCCGAGAACGACGTTAAGGGTGCACGTGTCTGTGGAGTGCTCAGCCACTTACATGTTAATTTCACGAGCAGGCTGTTCCGTTGATTCGGATCAACCGGAACCCTCATCGTCGTAACCGAAGGAGTGCTTCCCATATTCACATATATAATATATTCTTGGATTTCAGTAAGATATCGCGTTGAGGTTTAGTAGAGGTTAAATCTATGCTGAGTTCAATTTTATACCTTTTTGACAGTTACATTCATCACCTGAAACGCGATATTGTTTAGTTGCTGCATACGATAACTATGCTTAAATTAGTTCTGCATCATTAGAAAAGTGATTAATCCATAACATAATAAGTAAACTTCGACACGATCGCATATTTTCTTTATGACATTATCGAATTTGAAATCTTTCTCATATTTACAGAAACTCTTTCTCTTTCTCTCTCTCTCTCTCTCACTTACACCAACACAGTATCTCTTTCTCTCTTTCCCTCTCTCTCTCTCAATATATATATACACATTTACACACACACAGAGAACGAGAATATACAATGACAGATAGACAGATAGATATATAGATAGATAGATTGAGGCGGGTAGGTAGGTAGATAGATAGATAGATAGAGATAGATAGATAGATAGATAGATAGATAGATAGATAGATAGATAGATAGATAGATAGATAGATAGATAGATAGATAGATATGGATAGAGTGCGTTTGTCTGGACACAAAAAACTCTAAGAACTGTAGCGCAATCATGAGATATCCAATTTGATCCCATGTGATGTATCTGTAGTCGAAGCCTTTATAAATAGCCTTTTGTCTGCCCTATTACGGTGAAAGCATTTAAATGCGGTGTGAACACCTATCGGATGGATTCAAAAGGTTAGCATTGTCGAATATTTCACGTTTCCCCAAGCAACTCAACTGACACAATGAGCAAATCGTATGTTGAACCGGTGTCCGGTCTAGAATTTGGGAAACCGGGTGCAAGTCTCTGTAGACCATTGAAAACATAAAGACAGACCAGTGGAAAATCACATGTCTAAAAAGGAAACCTTAATATTTTTCTGAAGTCTTGAATTTAAGCGTAACCCCAGCCGCAAGCGCGAGCTATACGACACACCTGTACGCCGTACGCTATAGGCGCTTAATTTACCAGCCCATCTATAATATTATTTAATAATATTACTAGTATTATTTCTATTATTAAAACTATGAACAGACAGAATATTTTTCGCATTGGCCAAATATGTTTAGTGGTATTTCTACATGCACTTAATAATAAATAAATGCGCCCTTTTAAGGCCTAGCCAGGCTCATGAGCCCGGCCTCCCGGTTTTAATGCCGTATGTGTTCCCCAGCTGGACGGGACGCCAGTCCATCGCAGCGTTACTCATTTTTGCCAGCTGAGTGGACTGGAGCAACGTAAAATGAAGTGTTTTGCTCAAGAACACAACGCGTCGCCCGGTCCAGGAATCGAAACCACAATCTTACGATCATGATGCTGACACACAAACCACTAAGCAACGCGCCTCCACAAATGCGCCCTTTTAAGGCCTAGCCAGGCTCATGGGCCCAGTTTCCCGGTTTCTATGAGCTATGTGTTCCCCAGCTGGACGGGACGCCAATCCATCGCAGCGTTACTCATTTTTACCAGCTGAGTGGACTGGAGCAACGTGAAAAGAAGTGTTTTGCTCAAGAACACAACGCGTCACCCGGTCCAGGAATCGAAAACACAATTTTACGATCATGATGCTGACACCCTACCCATTAAGCCACGCGCCTCCACAGATGTTATTAAATGAGTTCAAATTCCGCTGAAGTTTAAAATCGACTTGCTTGCTCCTCTAAAACTTGCTTCTCTTATACCAACGTTAAAAAGTATTATTATTTATCGTAAAGTATTATTATTTAAAGCGGTGAACTGACAGAATCGTTGGCAAAATGCTTAGCATCATTTCATCCATATTTACGTTTTGAGTTCATAGGCTAACTTTGCATTTCACACACGCAGAGTCGATAAAATAAGTACTAGTCGAGCACTGGGGTCGATTTAATCGACTTACCCCGCCTCTCAAATTTGTTGGGCTTGTAGCAAAATTTCAAATCATCATTTTGACGTCTTTCATGTAACCCGTTATTTATTTGTGAGATATTTTTATAAACAGATATTGAAGCGTCGAGTGAGAACAGTTGCTTTCACAGTTATCCTATAGCGTTCGAGATTTTCTTAATTTCTAAAAATATACTTTATCTATTTTTTCGTTTATCTATTTATTTATTTTTTAATAACTAAAAGTAATTTCGCTTTCAAAATTTCTTATTCAGCTACATAATTGCTTTTACTTTATTTGTTACTATTTTCTGTATTACACTAGCTGCTGCTATCTCTTCCCCTTTAAGCATTTTGTATCAGCCCATCCCCCATTGTCTCTACTCTGTGTTCATGATAGATTCGCCTCTTTGAAGTAACAAATTCTTGCTTATGATGTACTCTACGAGACCAGAAGTGACCCAATTTAAGAGAAGGAAGGAAGAAGGAGTACAAGAATTTCAGCCCAGTGATAAATTCTATTACATACTACTAGCTCCAGGCAACAACACTCAGAACGACTGACCTATATAGATGCGAAAGAAATTATATTCAAAACTCTGAAGCCTAATTGCATAGTCCCTCGTTCATTCGCACTGCCTGAAGCTTAAGGCAATTTCTTCTACTATAGCTCCGGGCCGACTAAAGCCATTTGAGTGGATTTCGTTGAAAGCAACTATAAGAAGCCCATCGTATATATATATACGTATATATATTTTTCTCTCTCTCTCTCGATATATATATATATATATATATATATATATATATATTATATATATATATATATATATATAAACATACACCGCTTTGCGGTTGAGGCTAGGCTTAAATTCAAGACTTCAGAAAAATGTTAAGGTTTCCCTTTTAGACATGTCGGTTTCCACTGGTCTGTCTTTATGTTTTCAATGGTCTAAAGAGACTTGCACCCGGTTTCCCAGATTCTGTCCGAACACCGGTTCAACATACGTGTAAATATATATACATATATATATATATATATACATAAACGTGTGCCTCTGTATTTGTCCGCATGACCTTCGGCATTGGTTCGTTTACGTTCGCGTAAGTAAACAGTTCAGAAAAACTTTGTACCTGTGTGTGTATGTATGTATGTATGTATATGTATATATATATATATATATATATATATATATATATATATATATACATATATATATATATATATATATATAATATATATATATATATATATGATGTATTGTGAATCTATGGAAAGAAATCCCATAAATCTCAACAATTTTATTAAAAATGTAGAAGCAAAGACGTTAAAACACAAGAGAAATTTAATTCATGCAGACGATCGTTTCGCACAATGATATAAAAAAACATGCAAATTCATGGCTGAATTGAATTAAATTACTTAAATTAATTATAAATCAATGTACTATTCAGTGCTAGAAGAACGAAAACAATTTTTATAAAGGACTTGAGAAAGAAAATACCAGAATAAAATCTAGGAGATTCATATTTATCCTTATGAGAAAAGGAGATCTAAGTCCAGTTAGGCATTAACTATAACTAAAGGCTATAACGGTTACTTGAAAATATAAGTAAAAGTGTTTTCAAAGACGTTCGCTCTATTCTTCTTACTCATCTATAGAGGGAATTCTCCGAAACCACTTTTGCTTATATTTTCAAATAACTGTTATAGCCTTTATTCATAGTTAATACCTAACTGGACTCACATCACTTTTTCTCATCAAGATAAATGTGAATCTCCTAGATTCTGTTCTGCTATTTCCTTTCTCAAGTCCTTTGTAAAAAAATTGTTTATACCTCTTGCACTGAAAAGTACATTGATTTATAATTAATTTAATTTATACAATTCAACCATGAATTTGCATGATTTTTATATCATTGTACGAAACAATCGTCAGCATGAATTAAATTTCTTTTATATTTCAACATCTTCTCTTCTCCATTTTTAGTAAAATTATTGAGTTTTGGGGGATTTCTTTCCATAAATCCACAACACATCATATAAAAGTATTATTTTCATATTCACAAATTTACGACGGCAAACTACCAGCAAAATATCAAGAATCAATATTAGAAATCGTTTTTAGAAACCTCCAAATTAAAGGACGAATCTAATTCAAACTTTTTACACACACACACACACACACACATATGATTTTATTTAATTTATTCAAACCACTTAAAGAATTTTTCAAATTCGCACCAGGCTTCTGTTTCCAAAATGTATTTCTGTTGTAGTTTTGTTTTCTGATGATGAAATCGTATTCATTTTTTGTAGAAATTAATAATAAAAAAAGTTACAAGCATTTAAAATTGAGTAATTTTAGCCAGTTGAAGCCTTCATTACCAGACATACCGTAAGTCGTGACTGTTTATCTCCATGGGAACAGCGTACTAGATTTTGTGGTCTCTCCAGCTGCTAAAAATAGCAACTAAATCTTCGTTAGACTACGTCACAACGTCTAATAAAAAACAAAAAAGACAACATAATGTGCCACAGTACCGTTTATTTTCTCGCTTCAGACAGATTTCAGTGATTCCCACTTGCTGATTGTTCTTAATAATACCTAAATTAATGTAAATTTCCGAGGATGTGAACTTTTATCGATTCTCACGCCACTTGAAACACTTACGCGGCGCCATAGATGTTGAGCTTTCTCTTTCTTTGTAGTAAAATTTGTTTTACAAAGTCTGATAGTGGCGGAAGATTACTGTCAGGAGGATTAGCATCAGCATCGTCATCGACACTACGCTTCATAGAATAACAACATTTGAAGTTAATTCCTTTTTTCTACCATCTTTCTTTCAAAATTTGTTTACAATTTCATTATTAGAAAAGAAAAAGTGTTTTTAGAATCGTGCGCTCAATAAAGTATTATTTTAATGACACATACGAACTCAGCACCATACTCATCGTCGATGTGAATTTAGGTCCTTGTGTAGTTAAGGATGATTTGGATGCTATTTTTAGCTGGACGAGAGTCTAAATATTGGTTCAGCATGATCTCCCCTTAAGACAGCCACAACTTCCGATAAATGAAGCAATGAATACTACGAATGTCTGAAATTACATCATTTCAAATGTTTATAACATTTTTACTATCAGTATCAATCCGATTTTCATATCTGCATATTTGTATATAATTACATACAAATATACACACATACGTAGACACACAATTCAAGACTCAAAACCAAAATTTAGTAATTAGCCCTCCTGTAGAATTTTAAAATCAGCAAGGAGGGAAATATGTATTTTAGTTAAAAAGCATAGTAAAAAATACTGGATTGGAATTTTAGCACAAGACTAGCATTTTCGGAAGTGGGGGTAAATCGATTATACCGACCCCAGTGATCAAATTGTACTAACTTTATCGGCTCGAAAAGATGAAAGGCAATGTCAACATCAGCAGCATTTGAACTCAGAACATACTTAGAACTGTTGGTTTCAAATTTTGGCACAAGCGCTGCAATTTCGCTACGTGCTAACGATTCTGCAAGTTCGTCCCCTTCTAAACGATGAAGTGGAAAGCCGACCTCCGCTAAATTTGAACTCTGAAGCCAAAACCGGGAGGATTGGTTTTTAACATTTTATCCGACACGTTATACTGTGTTTCCAGAGCCATGAAAATAATATATATATATATATTATTTATGCACCCTATTCAAGCCTGCCCCGGTTTCCCGGTTTCTGTGGTGTATGTATGTGTTCCGACCACGAGTCCCCTGCCCTAACCACTGGGCCATTGCGCCTCCACACACACACACACATACATACATACACACACATACACACACACACACATATATATGTGACCTCGTGAGCACCGCCAGCAATTTTGTTTCCTCTATCTTCCCTTCTCGGGATCTTTCCTTCTCCTTTGTTTCCGACAAAGAGCTCCGCTCGAAACGTTAAACCCTCCTCTTCCCTTCTTTCCTGAGCGTCCAATAATACTTTATTTGTTCCACGTCCTCCCGTTGCTGTGTTTTTTTGTGTTTTCTCGTTTGGATTAACTATATATATATATATATATATATATATATCAGAACAGCAACATTGGAAACGTGTTAGTGAAGAGATCACAGATACAGTAACGAAAATGTTGACGCTAATGCTTAAATTAACAGGTGTTGTGTGTTTTTGAATGACTAATGTGTCTTCCTCGCCATAATTGCTTTAGTTTCAGCACATAGCCACAGATCGAATCATTTGGAATTTACTTTATTTCTATCAGTATATTTTAATAGGCTATATAATTAACCTACCCTCTACCTACTTCATATGTTCAAGCGTCTAATTACACATCAAATTAGTTTAGAATATTTTTTACTTCTCTGCAGACTGTATAATAGGACATGTCTACTTAAATTTTTAATGTAATTCACGTCAATAGGCCGGTAGACTTGCATCTCCATTTTATGCTTGTGTATGTATGTGCGTATGTGATACTTGCAATTATGTATGAAGATGTATGTACATATGTATCTAACAATAATCCTGTACATTTATATGCTGTCGTTGATACGTCCAATCATTTTTTGAATGCAATTTCGAAGCAGCTTCAAACATGTGATTTAATATTTATTCTAGTTACAGCGGTATGCATTTGTTATTTTACTTTTTATGCAGACTAGCCGATGGCAATAATATACCAAACTCTATCGTAAAAATCATTACATCTTGTTACCCCTGACTCCAGCAGCGGAAATTCTTTACAAATCTACATTTTAATACAACGCCACAGCCCATGTATATCTGTTTTTCCCAATTACCTTCAGGTAGCATCTCTTCTATTCTCCAGTATATTCCTTTATCTATTTATAATTCTATAATGATAACATATATTTTATAAGATTTTATTTTTTATATAATTTACTTATAAGATTCCTTGCAGTCGATATATATGCGGTTACGAGGTTACATGTTTACTACACTGAATACTTTATGTCTCTAAACTAGATTCGTTACATACATAATTATGTCCACTTTAATAGTTAACATTAAACCTTATATAATTAAATGTTGTCGCCCAAGTGCTTTCAGATATTCATAGTCGTTATATTATCTTTATTTACATCCGTATCGTAGGTTCACATTCTACAGTTTTCTTTAAAATAAAAGTCTCTTCTTTAATTTTTCTTCGTAGAATATTTTTGTTAATCGTGATTCATAATTGTTATATCCTCTTTGCTTTTCGATATAATATTTGTATCGATGCTACGATTTGCATTTTTGTCACCAATGATTATATTACTCTTTCACTCGTTTCAGTCATTTGACTGCGGCCATGCTGGAGCACCGCCTTTTATTTGAAGAAACCGACCCCAAGCCTCATTCTTTGTAAGCACGGTATTAACCCCATTGGTCTTTTTGCCGAACCACTAAGATACGGAGACGTGAACACAGCAACATCCGTGTCAAACGATGGTGGTGGGGACAAACACAGACACAATGACACACAGATAAATACACACACACACACACACACACACACACACATATATATATATATATATATATATACGACGGGCTTCTTTTTTGTTTCCGTCTACCAGTTCCACTCGATCCCTTTCGTCTTTGGTCGGCCCAATTCTGTAGTAGAAGACACTTGGCCAATGTATCACGCTGTGAAACAGAATCCGGAACCACGTGTTTGGGAAACAAGCTTCTTAGTTCGTACATAGTCATTGTAATTGGTCTTAATGATAGCAAAACAAACAATATCAGCAACAACACAACAATAATAATGATGATGATGATGGTTGCAAATTTTGGCACAAGACCAGCAATTATGGCACGACCCCAGTGTTCAACTAGTACTTATTTCATCCTCTCGACCCCGAGAGGATGAAAGGGGAAGTCAACCTCGGGGGGATTTGTATTCAGAACGTAAGGACGGGCGAAATGCCGCTAAAGCGTTTTTCCCGGCATGTTAGCGATTCTGCCAGCTCGCCGTCTTCAAATATTGATAAGTTATTATTATTTTTTTGCCAATAACTGGTTACACGTGTCCACGATAGATCAACAGAGTAGACTGTCGGGTTTTTCCATGCACATCAAGAGTGAAAATTTTCCTTTCATTGGTTTCAGCGGAGCTTGGGTTAATGGATTTAGAATGTTTTATCAAAACTCTTCCGCATTTTGCGTTTATTTAAAATGTGTTAGGGATATATCATCAGCAAAATATTATACTCTGGTCAACTGCTCGAATCAAATCAACTAAAATGAACTTCGCCATGCGCTGACATTTGATAAATACCTCTATCCTTGAGTTTATCTAAAATTAAATTTGCTTTTTTCATAATAGTTGGGTGACAAATACAGTAAACAATGTATTTCATTTTGTTCTAGACAATTATAACACTAGAACATTTTAAATCCTCGCGTACTTTTTTAAATGTTTATGCTATTCAACTTCTTCTTCAAACAGGGAAGATTAAATGCGATGATTAAAGTACCTATTTTTAAAATTTCTCTGTCTCTTGAAATTTTTTTATCATGTTTTGAAACTATATCGCACTGTTTATAATAATAATAATAATAATAATAATAATAATAATAATAATAATAATAATAATAATAAAAACTTATTATTATTATTATCATTATTATTATTATTATTATTTTGTTGTTATATGTGCTGTTCTAAAGCTTTCCAGGATTTTTATTATCATCAAGCTGGACATTTTATTCTGGGTGTTACTTATGATGAGCAACGATATATTTTTAAAGGAAAGGATACAAAACCCTGAGAAGGAAAATTTCGCTAAAAGGATTTTGTTATATTTGACAACTTGAAATATTTTGAAAGATTTTGAAATATTCTTTGGTTGGCAGTTTTTTCTTCAGATATGGGTGTACCCATGAAAATATTTTTTTCTCTAGTTTTGATACTTTGGGCGGTTCCTGGTATCTTGATCATAGCATTTATGAGTGCCACTTAGTATCATTCCCATTCCCAAGGCTCCGATAATCACAGTTATAATTCTCATTTATAGATCCTACAGGTTTGAAATTTCCAGTTCAATGTGTTTGTATTTACTTTTAACTTTTCAGGCGTTTCTACGGTGTTCTTGAAGTCGACTAGAATTGATATTTCTATGAGCAAACAAACTTTGTTACGGTAATTTTTCACCGAAATATTTCGTGTATCAACCTGAATAATACAGTGAGTTTGAATAGTACTGACCCAGATAACAGAATTATTTTATAGTCGCACCAGTTCTTCTTATATGAGAGTTTGAGCTGACAGCATATGAACTAGTGCAAATACTGTACAAGTCTACCATGGTGATTCGTATACCCATCTTAGGCTAGCACGTAGCAGATACGGATGAAGTCGTCAGTTTCTCTCGAGTTGTACCACAAAAGGGGCAGGTAGGGTCAGCACCAATTGTAAAAATGTTATCTAGATAATTTCTTGCGGGCAAACACTGATCCTAAGCTGTTGTAAACAGCCAACCACTGAGATGGTTGTCTATAATAGCCAACCATTGATAGGTGGTTGTCAATGTCTATAATGGGTTATTTATTACGTAATGCCTTTTCAATATATTATGCATTTCCACGATTCTATTTGAATTTGATTTAGCTTGAGATTTAATTTGACTTGATTTCATAGGGGTTTCTTCTGTTTCATTTACTCGCACCTGTCTCAACGATCTTTATTCCCTTTACATATTTTCTTCTGATACTGAGTAGTCTCTTGGCACTTATGCGCAGACAAGTTCAAGCATCCGATCGTTATTGTTAAATGTCTAGCCTATGGCTACTGTCTTAAGTGATTATTTCAGCTTCATCATTTCACATTATCAACCCTTTCGCGGGATATATAACCCGCTTAAATCTGCCTTTCAATGACCCATACGGTACATTTGAAAAACTTGCCTATTTTTGTTAAATTTTACTGATGTAATTGATGAAACATTTTAAGATGTTTTAGTTCTAAATCGTAAATTGTATGACCAAGGTATCGCTAGCATTGATCCTGCTTCTCGTATTTAGGTTAGCTATAACTGTCGATAATATTCTTTCCGTATCTTTACGTGCATTTGTAGGTCCCAGATTCCATCTCCATTACACACATAATTAGTTAAGTTCTTTCTTCTGGGTCTAGTGCCTTGATTAAGGCAGTCTTGTTTTGATTTACGTTGTACTTTTCATGAATTTCCATCAAAGAATGCGGATTTAACGAATTTTTCAGGGTTCTGTTTCAGGGTCACTAGACTGTTTTGCTATAGTTAAAAAGCTATCCCGTTTCTTGATAGATTTCACGAAAAGCTTTAGATCAACATTGTAGTTTTGGGAGTATTTGTTCCATCGCTTCTGGAGAGAAAATTACTCCATTTACCAACCAAGTTTTATCAAATGAATATGGTGTACTTGAAAGGCTTTTGCTTGGAGTTATCCTTTTAGAGGGAGTTTTCATGCCTTGATTTACGGAAGTGGTCAAGCCATTAGTAATCTTTTCGACATTCCAAACTAATTTGACTCTGGGAGGGCGAGGACATGTTCCATTTTATAAAGGCGACGACCAATCCAGTATGCAGTTTATTTACTAAGGCTTTCCTATCTCCGGCTAGAAGTACTTTGATAGTGGTCCCAACACATGAAGTTACTGGGAAGAAGAAAATAATGTTCTGTTTTTCCTTTTATCCCAAATTACTATCGTTGCTTTTATTACTGATTATATTTCATAGCATTGTACAGATTTATAGCAAGGTCACGTGCTAGTAATACAGTACATAAAGTAACATCATTTGTATAGAGTGCCTTTCTCTTTTATATATGTTATAGTATTTGTAAGCAAGTATCTGTTTACTTATGTAGATGTGGGTAAACGTTATTTATTGTAGGTTTTCTGTACGGTACCGTTGGTGAATGTTTATAGTTACCAGTTCTTAGGAATTATGTTTATATATATATCCAGCCATCTATTTAAAGCTGTACTCAGCTATGATACGACCACACTTGGAATCGCATCATCAGTTTGGAACCCCTAGCTTGCTCAGAAGATTGACCTCCTGGAATCTGTTCAGAGACGTGCAACCAAACGCATGCCCTTCATCAGACACCTACCATACTCTGAGCGCCTTGCTTCCCTGGGCATGGATTCATTGAAGCTCCGGCGTCTGGCGATGGACTTGGTAAACACCCACAAAGTTATCAACCACCTCACCAACAACAACACTGAACACGTTTTTGATCTCGATGTGTCCAACACACGTGGACATGCCTACAAAGTCAGAAAGCAGCACAGCTCCCATGACTTTCGGGAACATTTTTTCACGCTCAGAATTGCTGAAGCATGGAACTAACTGCCTACGTCAGTTGTTGACTGCCATGATACTGCATCCTTTAAGGCCCTCATGCTTTTCGAAATCCGCCGAAACTACACCTGATTGTCCCCCTTCCATACTCATACACATAAGTGTATGTCATGACTCATGCACTGTTCTTTTCCTGACGCTTGTACATTACCCTATGTACTATACATACACTTTAGATGAGTTGTAGTACACCTGAGCACTGTACACAATGTTTTATTATTATTATTATTATCATTATTATTATTATTATTATTATTATTATTATTATTATTATATTATTATTATTATTATCCACTGATGTATTTAGGTGTTTAATGGGTGTATTTTGCAGTAACATATATTCTCTTGGGGGCGTTTCTAATTTTCTCATTTTTTTAAAGTATCGGCTACACTTTAAATATTTTATAGGGGTGTAGATTGTAAAAATTTTAACACTTCTTGCGTAGTTGATTTCAGTTCTGAAGTGATTCTGGATTTTCAACTTACAACTTTAAATCATGCGGGTATACAAATGAAACCAGATTTGGTGGCCCTTATTATTATTATTATTATTATTGTTGTAGTTGTTGTTGTTGTTTTATATGTTTGACTTTTGCTTTGTATTGGCATAAGTTGGCTCCAAGTCTCACCCAGAGACCTCAAAAGACAAGTTAGAAGTTCATGTTGGTATTATACTTAGGGTGTCATATATTTGCCTTTGTACATAGTATAGTTCTAGAGATTGTTTAAGAAAACAAAATTATAAGTGTTTTAAAATTTGAGATTACATAGACAGTATTTTACGTGGGATATGGACAGTTCCCATGAGCACTATCTTTTGAATTTCTGCCATTTTGGGGATTTCCTGGTGTCTGAGTTAGGTAATAATCAACCCCTTTTGCTATCATTCCTTGGGTACCTATGCAACAGGTACTGTTTTAGTCTCGAGGCTCCACAAGATATATTTAAATCAATTGAGACAGTCATATCAATGAGGTGGCATGATTTTTGTCTGAAGTCTTACAATATAATGTCTGGCCTAGTTCCATATCTCATTCTGTGAGTTTGAAACATGAAGTTCCAGAGGAGTTAGATGCGATCATTTTCAAGCACTGGACTTGGTTTGTGTTCCCACCAGGTTTTTTTTATCATGGAGGAGGTACAAGTTTTGCAAATAACGCAGTGAATATGTTGTGAAGCTTTATCATGCCTGTTTGAGATGCTCTGCAGGCGCAAGAAGAGTGCACATGGCGACAACATGATCAATGGTTTCATTTTGTTGTTGACATGTGTGCAGCTGCCGTTCTTTAATATGTTGGCCTGGTAGTTTCTTGTAGGTAGGCATTGATCTTGGTCTGCTATGATAAACCCTTCTGTTTCAGATTTTAAGCCAGAAACCACTTACCATTGATGGGTAAGGGTTTTTGTCAATATTATTAGCTCTCTTTGGGTATTTGCAATTGAGAGCTTTCTCTTGTCATTTATCAGTAAGAATATCTAAGGCAGAAGTTTTAGCACGGGTTTTCATACGCTTAGCATTTTCTGTGCTTGTTTCTGGTACGTCTAATTCCAGAATTTGTTGTATTTGGAATTCACTTATATAATCCTCTACCTGTTTTGTTACTGAGTATGATGCTTTCGTGTTTTCATGTTTTGAGACAAGTTTTAAGATCCAATCCTCAAAGTTTTTCAAGTAGGTATCTAGGCCAATTGTGGCAATCTTCATTGTAATTCCAATTGTAAACGTCCATGGTCTCCTTTCCATGGCAGATAAAGTCGTTCTACATCTGCCTTAGGGTGGTGCATTCTATGCATTGTCAACAATTTTCGTATTTTTCTGTCAAGATTACATATTGCAGTAATTGACCAGTTAATGAAATTTAAACTGTAAATCATGACTGGTATGGCTAAAGTATTGATTGCTTCGATCCTGTTTCTTGCATTCAGCTCTGTCTTGAGTATTGCACTTACCCTGTGATAACATTCTCTTCTGATCCTTTCCCTCATTACTGAATATTTGATTCCGTCCCATTCATACACTACTAGGCATTTGTAGTTCTCCTCTGGTTCTAACTCCTTTATGACATTTTACTGGTTAAGGTTAACGTTAGATGTTTCTGTCATTTATCTTTTGATAAAGGTAGCTTTTACATTATTACTGTTATTATTATTGTTGTTGTTAATACAGTTCTATATTTAAGAGATGGCGAATTATGTGCATTATTTACATTTGATGGATATGTGTACTCATCTTGTTTGTTGTTAACACAACGTTTTGGCTGATACACCCTCCAACCTTCATCAGGTGTCTTGGGGAAATTTCGAACCTGGGTCCTCATTCCTAAGGTATTTTTCAATGTTGTTGTTGTTGTTGTTGTTATTATTATTATTACTCTTATTATTATTATTATTATTATTATTATTATTATTATTATTATTATTATTATTATTATTCAGGCCATTGCCTGGAATCGAACTCGGAATCTTGGTGTTAGTAACCCGTGCTCTTAACCACTACGCCATATTTTCATCGAAAAATACCTTAGGAATGAGAACCCAGGTTCGAAATTTTCCCAAGACACCTGATGAAGGCTGGAGGCTATATCAGCCGAAATGTTGCATTAACAACAAACAAGATGAGTACAAATATCTATCAATTGTAAATAATGTAAATACTGTATTGTTGTTGTTATTAATATTATTATTGTTATTATTATTATCATTATTATTATATGTTTGGCTTTTGCTTCGTATTTGTACAAGGTGATTCTAAATCTCACCCAGAGACATGAAGAGACAACAAGTTAGAAGTTCAAGATGGTATTATGACTAGGGTGTTATACATTAGTTTTTGCCCAGTGTATTGTACACGAGAATGTCTGTCATATCATAAATTAGAAGTTTGTTGTAAAAGTAATTTGATTATCAGATGATAGTCTGGTGTTAAGATGACAGTAAAAGCTATTTTCTGTTATGTACATTTAAAAGTATTTTGACAGTGTTTACGGATTGAAATGTTTGGGGGATTACACAGACAATAGTTTACGTAGGATAATGGCACTTCCCACGAGCACTATTTTTTAAATTTCTTCCATTTTTAGATTTCCTGGTATCTGAGGTAGGTAGCAATCAGTCTCTTTTGTTATCATTCCTAGGGCACCTGTGACAACAGGTATAGTTTTAGTCTTGAGGTTCCACATTTTTATTTCAAGATCTTTATATTTGCTCAGTTTTTGGTAGGACTTGACAGATACCTTTATGTCGATTGGTACAGTCATATCAATGAGGAAGCACGATTTTTGTGTGAAGTCTTTCAATATAATGTCTGGCCTATTTGCATCTCTTTTTCCGTCAGTTTATATGGTGAAGTTCCAATGAAGTGAAATGCGGTCATTTTCAAGCACTGGCGGCGTGTTGTGTTCCCACCAGTTTTTATCATGGGGTAGGTTCAAGTTTTGCAAATTACCCAGTGAATACGCTGTGTTGCACTATCATGCCTGTTGAAATACTCTGTAGGCGCAAGAAGGCTGCATATGGAGACAACATGATCGATGGTTTCATTTTTTTGTTTACATACACGACTTGTGCTACTGCCGTTCTTTAAGATGTTGGCCTGGTAGCTTCTTGTAGGTAGGCATTAATCTTGGGCTATGATAAACCATTCTGTCTCTGATTTTTAACCAGAAGACACAAACCATCGATGGGTAAGGACTTTGTCAACATCGGCATCACCATCATTATCATCGTCGTCGTCGTCATCGTCATCGTCATCGTCATCACCATCATCATCATCGTCGTCGTCGTCGTCGTCGTAGTCATCATCATCATCATCATCATCATTATTATTATTATTATTATTATTGCGACTCATCAAACTCGGTGACTCGCGTGCAATAAAATTCTTTTGATTAGACATTTCAGAACGAATATTGTAACATACCGAGGAGGATTATTATTCAATCGCTGAAGGCATTCTATGTGCATGTCAATGTGTATGGATATAGATATGTGATATATTACTGAGCATTTGTTTGATTCAGTCACGTTATAAATGGCGAAGAAAGTTTTCTTTCATCTTTAAAGTGGTGTTACGCACATTGCGTTGCTCATTTGAACGCTGTCAACTAGACAATGTGTATCATCAGCAGATTTTTGCTCTGTTTCTCCTTAGACAAATATTGTAGCTACACGGTACACTGACAAATTCCAACATTTTCCTGCATTCCAAATATCAAAATTAATCCCACTGTACAATTCATCCGCCTTTTCTCAAACGACCATGAAACCGATACATAAATAATCACATAGATCACGTTTTACTTATAATAGCTAACTCCACGTACTTTTCCTTACCACTACTGAAAATTCTTATACCTACAATGCTAAGACAAACATCATCAGCATGTAAAATTCCAGTAGCTTTTCTGCAAGACCAATCCCAATTATGACATGTGCCCCTCTGGTTCTTTCAGCGACAGGGTGCTCAATAAATAATTGATAAGCATCTGCTAACTTTGCAAAATATTCCTTTCATCCATTTCTCAACATCCTATATTTGTTGCCCATTTTGCATCCAAGTTCTGCAATGCTCTCACAAGGAAAATCTCTTCCAACTGAATTCCACCATACATACCTATCCTGTTCAAAAGTATCTCAGGAAAGAAACTAATATGGCTATACTCCTGAATATGTCTTTTCTATTAAATTCAACAGATACGACAAAGAGTTATCATCCACCTTACCAACATTGCCTCTTTCTTTTTCTGTCGTTCTTTTCTCTAAATTTTCAGAGCTATACCCCAATATCTGAAAACGAACTACGACATAACCTATGAGGAACAATATCTTTAAGTCTGTAAAATACTGTTTTCTTGCATCATTTTGAAAACTTCAAAACTACATTTTGTTAAATAGAGAACTGATTCGCAAGATGTCACTCATCAGCACACCTCAGCCACTGGCACGCGTGTTATTTCCTCTCTGAAACTTTTCACCTTTATTACAGAGCCATTTACAACACAGAGTTAACTAATTTCGTACTACCTATACACAACGCAGTTCCCAACTAGCGCAAGCGCACTCCACTTCCAACTGGCGCAAGCACACGGGCAGGTAACTGAAGACCTGGGCAACGACGATAAAGGAGGACCTCTCCGAAATCTCAGGTTCACAGATGGAACTGCGAATGCTTCGCTATCTCCAGTGACCTCGCACAGGACAGTCGAGCGTGGGCCGCCATGGTTCATGATGCCGTTAGGACCAGAGAAGCAGCCGGCTCGACCCACCCTGGTGAACGCCGTCACAAGTACAAGTAAGTACCTATACACGAACTCCCAACACAACGTCCTCGTCTCTTCTTATCTGCCATTTTTTTGTCCAGCTCACCCACAAAACCCACAAAATCCGTTATTAGTCCATTTACAGTACAACATCTTTCTGGAACCGCCTCCTTCTAAATGGTTTTCATGATTTATCAAAACGTTTAAATGTAAAGAAATTGTCATTAATTTCAGTGTAGTTCAAATCTCATGAGCACAACCTCTTCCTCTACAGGTCACAATGATATGTGTGCGCGCGTGTGTATATATATGATAAATATTTCTATGTTAAAAATCGACGCATTCTTTGTGTATGTGCCTCACTGGATGTTTTAATGGAGAAATAATACAGATGAAATTTCAAATTTTATTACAATTTATTGTCTGTTGTACTGTTCACATATTAACTACTTTCATATCTGGAGCATTATTTTGATAGATTCAAACTATATAATACACAAACATACACACATACACACACCAAATGTGGATGAGATGGTATATATGTATGTATGCATGAATGCTGGCGTATGTGTGTGTGCGTATGCGTGTGCGTGCGTGTGTGTGTGTGTGTATTGGTATTTATAAGTTTACGCTTGCGTACGTGTGTTCGTGTGATAATTGTCTTATAGTGTACGGATAAGGTTGTTGTGAGCTGGCTTCGAATCTCCTTTGAATTATGCCGCTAATGCATATGTGAAAAACTTGAGTAACAAAACAATCACACTTCCTTTTTATCAATTTGATGTCTTGTGACTCTTCAAGTAATCATTATACATTAGCAAAATTAATATGCAAGCAAACGAAACTATCGACAGCAAAGTGAGAATAAATAACATTTTATTGCAGAGAAACAAAAAGATTAAATAGATTGGCAACTGAATTTGAAATCTTAAAAGAAAGAAATATTTTGGAAAATGTATGCACAAATAAACAAATAATTTATTTACAGCGAAACAACTGATTAATCAATATTTAAAAGCAGGTACCATTTATTTTCAATCATGTTCTTAATGCGAACATGATACAAACACAAATGCAAAATACAAAAATGAATCTTAGCCTTAGGTAATAAACGAAAAGGAAATATAAATGTAAAGAGTTATCGTAAAAGACCTTTTTAAGAAAATCAAGTATATCAACATCAATGAAACAGTATTAGAAGCAATCCTCAAAAACATAGAAAAGATAGTAAAAATTGCTCATTTGAATCAGGTTTAGGCAAGCATAGAGTATGCAATGTTACCCTACTCATTAAGGTTACCTATTTATATTAAATCCGATCGTCACCACTCAGCAAATTTAATATTGAAGCAATGGCAGAAATGGCAGAAAAGACGCTCTGGGTCATTTACTTAACCAGTTATATATATATATATATATATATATATATATATATATATATATATATATATATATATATATATATATGTATATATATTCTGGAGAGGCAGGCGAGATAAAGAGAGAGATAGAAAGAGAGAGAGAGAGAGAGAGAGAGAGAGAAGAGAGAGAGAGAGAGAGAGAGAGAAAGAGATTCGTAGAATCGAGAGATTTGGATTCAAAAAGGAAAGAAAATGCAGAGTCAGAAATTATTGGGCAACGTCATTCAATGATGCCTTCATGAAGAAAAATCCAGCAAAGTAACTCACATAAATAAGACTGGCCTGGAACATTCCTTTGATGTCGTTTCCCTGGCACACCTGAAGCAGACAACGGAAATATACATATAGAGCCAGGGTGGTGGTACGGATATGAGGCATTCAACGGAGGAACACGAGGCAAAAGGAGGAAAATGACTGCTCGCGAAGAGAGAATATTGGATGAGTGAACACTGTATTTAGCAAGCAACCGTTTGCACACATACTGTTTTATATATATATATATATATATATATATATATATATATATATATATATATAAACAGTACGTATGGACAGAAAAAGTAATAGAATAAGAAACAAAAAGAAAAAGTATAGGAAGAAAAGAGGAAAGAAAAGAAATTTCCTTGTAAACAATTTGGTTCCGAAACTATTCACATTTACAGACATAATAGCTGACATTGACACTTTAAGTACATAGCTAGAGAAATGATACGAAGGAAAATGTAGCCTGAAGACATTACGCTCTGCTTACTAATAGGCCATTAACGATTTACCTTTCGGAAAAATTTGCATTTTTTAAAATTTCTAATTTGACATTAAAAACACTTTGTGAGAAGAAATTTAATACTTTTCTGATTATATTTTTATAAAGGGGAGAAACATTCCTCACATTTAAATTTTGTATAATGAAAACGGACGAACATCTATTTAGAACATTTCTGCGTATCGAAGGGTGCGTTTCAATAAATGGATATAACAATATATGCCCAGATCTCGATATGATCCAATAGTTAAGAAACATAATTCAGAATAATACAATAGCTGGTTCGATGCCACTACGCCACATATTAGGAAAATGTCCATAAAAATTTTTTTTTTTTTTTTTGGTATAAGTCAGATGAACTCTACGGCGATTCAACTCAGTCACAGAAAGCCTAAGGATCACTTAAAGAGCACAATTAACTGAAGGCTACTTCGTCGATTACACACCAATGAAATGAACGAGTAGTCCCTTTGATAAAACAACTACAATTCTTATAACCTGTCATCGATATCAATCTAAACAAACAATATTTTTCTCTTTTTTTTTCCTTTGCGTTATTCTTTTTTAGTGGAGCCGGTGTTTGAAAGGAGTGTTTGTATGGATTAAATAATGACTGCATGTTGTGATTGCAGGGGCTTAGGACGTCACAGATAAATTTAATGTGACGCGAATGAGCAGCTGTATTACTTCTGTTGTCGGGGTACCAAGTTTAGTGAGGATTTTGAACAACGGTTATCCATCGCATGCTGACACAGGTGATAATTTAGTGTATATCTCCTAGTTCCTTAATGAAACTTCATCTTATTGACCCCTAAAATACCAAAGGTCAATTTACTGACCATAGATATAAACTCGGAACAGAAAGAGGAACATAAAGGGTAGGAAAACTGATATATGGCCATCCATCTGATACAAATATTCTGTCAAACCATCACAGGCAATAAAAATTTCATAAATATTTAGTTAGAAAATTCTGCCACATATTACATAAGTGTCGAAAATGCTACAATGTCATTTAACGTTGATTACATAAACAAACTTATGACGTAATCATGTCTTTAAATATTTGAAGTGCGATTAAGTTGAAATTTGAAGGTAATGCAAAAACAAAAAAAAACAGGATTTTCAAAAACATATACTTTGATAAATTTACTTCTAGAGCCTGAAGAAAGAGAAACGTTATCTCATAGCTCAAGAAGTAATGCTGAAGAAATAACAGACTGGGTTGAAAGTATACTGAACATGTCTTTCGCGTCATATACTTTAGAACAAATTATTTCAAAATATAAAGGAAAAGAATAAGCAAATGAATACACAGCTTGTTACCATTATTGATCTTCATTCTATATGTTTGTCATGATCCTTATAGTTTTCAATTGCATATATCAAAAAGTATTCTTTAGAGCATAATATCACAATGTAACATATTCTAGAAAGATAAATTATATTTACTCTGGCTTATTTTAAATTTCTACCAATATTATTTCTTTTGTGTCTGTACGTATGCGTATGAGTCTGCATTCGACTGCATCGAGTGAAGTTATGATTAGTGTTTGATAGAATAAGCAAACTTTGGAAAATAATGTTTTATATATATATATGTATATATATATATATATATATATTATATATATATATATTATATATATATATATATATATATATATATATGAAACTGGTCATGCTCAAAGAAGAAGTATAAAGTTTCAAAACAACGGGAGACTTAGATTATTTGCAACTGAGAAATATCAACTATAAATTTATCCCAGTAGGTTATTTCGATGAAAGAACCATTTTGAATGTTTGAATGACCTTCAAAATCTGAATGAAAATCATTCAACTTTCGCAAAATCCACAAAGGAAATATAACATATATTTGCATTATTATTATCATTTTCTAGCATAATCAAAATGTCTGAATATTATTATAGGAAGTGCATAAGAACAGATTTAGAATTAATAAAAGTTAAATATACAATTTATATCAATGAAATTATTATTCTTCATATATTTGAAAATATTATTTGTATATTTCTTATATTTCCTCACATTCTTGAGGATTTTATTAATTAATATACCATCTTCATACATTCCATATTTCACATTATTTTAAAGAAAACCAGTTACCAATTATCAATGTTGCTCTAGATCGCATGCGTGTTAGAATTTCATCTTGTCCTCCGTTCTAAGAATACCAAGATCGTAGCCATAATATTACGGCATCAATACAGCTGCCTAACAACCTTCAATAGAAAGCTGGCAATTTGACCAGTCAGAAAATTTTAGGAACGACATTCAAAACACAATAATACTAATATAAAATGTAAATTTATACCATTTATTATGTGGAGAATATCAATTCATACAGTAATATATTTCTACTTTACGTTGTAAAATAGCTTCAACAAATCTCGATCTGGTTAACGTAGTTTTTCTTTTAGAAAACTATAATTTATGAAACTTAGGTTCAATATTTACTTAAAACTATTATTTATTAAACTTCGGGTCAATATTTTCGTTAAAATAAAGTGGCGAGCTAGCAGACTGGTTAGCATGCCGGACAAAGTACATAGCGGTATTTTGCCCATTCATACATTCTGAGTTCAAATTCCACCGAGGTCGACAAATTAAGTATCAGGTAAGCACTGGGTCGATGTAAACGACTCACCCACTCCATAAATATTGCCGACCTTGTGCCAAAATTTGAAACCAATATCTTCGTTAAAATCGTTGTGTGCAAGATCATTATCTTAATCAAAATTTGATACTTAACAGTAACGTTAATGCAAGGTCGAAAAGTTTTCGGTTTATCCTCATGTAGTTCATCATCAGTATATCATAAATTACCATGTTTTATTATAACAGATGATGATATCAGTTACATGCACTAAAGTGTTTGAAAACGTTTACATCGTTAATTTTTATAAATTTGACATTTAGTTTCATCTTCTAGAATTCAAGCTCGATATTTTTTTTATTATGAAGATAATAAAGGGTGTAAGTGCGCAGAATTGTTTTGCGCGCCTGGAAAAACGCTTAACAGCATTTTATCCGTCTTTGCGCTCGTTCTGCGTGCAAATTTCGCTGAGGTTGAATTTGCATTTTCTTACACGTGGCGTTGATAAAATAAATATTAGTTGTAATGGACTAACCGCTTCCCTTAAAAGTGTTGACTTTGTGCCTATAGGAGAAAGGTCTATTGTAAAACTTATAAGAGTGACGAGATGGTAGAACTGCTGAGCGTTGGAAAGAATGCTCGTGTATTTCTTCCGACTTAGTATGTTCTGAGTTCAAATACCACCGGAATCCGCTTTGTCTTTAATTTATTCGAAGACGATAAAATTAAGTAGAAGTCGAGTAACGAGGTCGATGATAGTGACTAATTGCCTTCCCTTTTGCCTACATACGAAGCAATAATTTAAAAAGTGATAAGGTGATAAGGGGTACTAATGACAGGGTGAACATAATAGTAGCAAACGCTTATATCAATGACAATATCTCAATTCTATATATACGACTGAAATATTTATTCCATCTTGTAAGCACTGTGATTAACTTGTTCAAGTAAAAATCCAACTAATATTACAATATTGAGAATGAATGTTGCGATGATTTTTATAGAAAATAATTTCGTTCAATCAACAAAATGTTTTATATCCTGTGCAAACAAAGGTATTTCATTTCACAAGCAAATAATACAGGATTCAATGGTATTATTTAACTTGTAGTTAAATAAAACACAATATACTGTATAATAATCAAGTTAGCACAATTTAACGTTTGATTAGATTCATAACCTATTGGTTTCATGAGGCGCCTATCAAGGCCACACCTATCCAGGATATATTATGAGAGAAAGAAGTGATTTCAACATAGGTTCACCATCACTCGTAGAATTTTCCGTGTTACTACTGGTGTACAAACAAATTCTGTGAAAAAATTACAAACCTCTGACCTATCTATAGCTATTATATCCACTTGGCCATCCAATTCTCATAATGTGACTTCCCATTCTGTTATCTGAACTAATAACGATTATTATAGAGATTACTTAAAAGGGAAGTAGATGCAGAAATTATTTCCGGTTGATCCTAATTTATGGTTGTTCAATTCTGCCTCAGCTATGGCAACCAAAAACATGTGAATGAATTTTCGTAAAAAGGAAACAGTTTAAAATATATAGAAGAGACCTGTTCTCGTTTTCCTATAACACATTTAAATTATTGCACAGTTTAACAAAACCACTTGATTCATGGTTTGTTTTAGCGGAGTCGTGAGAGAGATTTGATCTTAGGAAAACATCCTCACTTCCTGTCATTAGTCTCAGAAGCCTTTAAAGGATGCTCATCTCCCTCTTCTGCCTAAACTATGAAACACATAAACATATTGATATTCTAGAGTTATTTTGACTCTAAGCATTAATATACAATCTGGTATAGGTATTTCATTATTATTTTAGCGTGAAAACATCTCATTATATTCATTCTTGTAAATCCAGGCATAAAATGTGTTCTTAAAAACTAATCAAAGATTCCCATGCATATAATTCAGAACATATAGTGATGATGAGGAAATTCTGTCTAGAAAGAAGCATCATTGTGACGTTTTTTTAAACTGTTAATGTTACATTGTAGGGAATATATCTTTGAAAGTTTCAGATCTTACTGTTGCTTGCAGCGCACCCAATGCACGAACTTATTCATGTACTTAGAATTTGTGCATGTGTTAGCTATTTATTTTGTCCAATAGTTATTCATATGTGTAAGAATTTTCTCAAAGAGTGAAAATTAATTATGATTATTTAAAATGCATGATAAGTGCATACTGGATTTTAGACGAATTTACAAGCTCTTTTCCCTAGAGGAAACAAAACTGAGCACTACAGAAGTATCAAGAGACTGAAGAAGTATCAAGAGACCAGTGGTTAATAGAGGTGCGATCGAATTATAGTGTAAATATTCTAATATAATTGAAATAATCCTTTCGAATATACCCATAGACTATCATATTTGTATGAAACTGGAAATAAGATACAGTGACACCCATGCCGTAGTTTTGCTCCAGTAGAACTCTGATGAAGTATACTAAGCACTAATTGTCATTCCAACTATAGCCATCCTGTGTTTTCTTTGTACGATACTAATGTCTAATGTTTCATTTCTTTTTATAGATGTCCAGCTTACATTCGAGACAAATTTAGCTGCTATTTCTAGCAGAGGAAGCGAAAACGAAGACACCTCCTCGTTAATGCTTGGGAAATCTGCATTGGATCTCGCTGTGCATCAAGGTATATATTTTGTGTGTTAACAATTTACTAACATATCTGAGAATATTCAGCGCAGTTGTCGTGATATTTCGCTATGTTAGATTTATTAAACAGAAAGATAGATTACCATACCAAAACACTACTAGAGACAAGCCAAGTGAAATCATGTGGCTCACTTCAGCTAAGGCCTTCTAACACTGAAGAATATTAGCTTCTTGATTTAATAATTAAATGTGGTCTTGATTATAATCAGAGGAAGCTAACTTCTGCAACCAAGTCATGTAGATTTCAATGTGGTACGTATATGTGCACCACATTAGTAAAACATCACCGATTTTTTTAATATAAATCTATGTTACACAGTTTTTTTTCTTTTGGTTAACCTGCAAGAATAAGGTGACTAGCAAATCTTAGCTTGAAATGGAGTGTCTAGAAAATTATAATTAGTCTCTGAATGTGCACAATTGTAGCAATAACAAATAAATCCCTTCTGAAACACACTTTACTGCTGTGAATAAAACATAATACAATATAACCCCTGACACTCAAGAATAGAGGATGATCACAACTGGAACACATTTGACCATAGTCTAGCAAGTCAGGATTAACCTGGGGTTAAAAAGCAATCAGCATAGACAACAACCTTGACAGAAGTAAAAATGAGATGCTTGTACAAGAAAATTAAATCTTATATAAAAATATGAAATATAAAAACGCGTTGGAGAATGAGTTCACATTTAAACCAGTACATATTAACATTGCCCTTAAGAGTTTGACCGACTATCCATCACTCAGTGAGTTACCACTTAGGGCTTAACAAGCTAGCCAAAACACTTAAGTAAGTGTCTCAGATTTCACAATTACAGTAATCTTCAAATCTCTACATTTGATCTGCAGCACTATGGTTTCTAAATTCCTCACAATTTGAAACGAAGCACCAAAATAAACAAATTAGAAAACAGATCAATAAATATAATGTTCCATCTTCAAGAAATTAGATGTTATTCGATTACCCTTGTGAGATTCTCCTTATACATATATATATATATATATATATATATTATATATATATATATATATATATATATATATATATATTCATATATATATATTCATATATGAAATTATTTTATTCAAATATAAACTTTTATTTTATTCAAATATAAACAATGTATATTGTGTATTTATGTCTGTATGTCCGTATGTTACTGACTACAATAAAAATATTACTGTATATTTAAATTCTTCGAATTAAATATAAGTTCATAAAAGAAATAAAATGTTTTAATTTTTAAGCGTAAAGAGAAAAAAAGGTTGCGTATAATAATACGCTCATATGTTTACTGTGAAATATTGCAGTTTGAATAACAAATATTTTTCACCATCTAATATCACACCCTCCTTACGAAAAAAAATCGCCATTAAGTAAATAATAACAATAACATATGCAAATATGCGACTGATCTTTCATTTCGAGGATATAAATCCGGTGAGCAGATGATTAATCATCATGAATGTAAAATTCTCAGGCAACTATCACTATTTTAGCGACAATATTGTATTCAGAATTGTTAAATGTTTTGGCTTTGTTTTTCATTTTTTCAACTCGCGTCAAAGCAGAAAAACTATTACAAAATTTAACCAAACCAATTTGATTTCCATTTTCATCACGTAGTCATATTCGTGTAATTATTAGAACAATGTAGTTTCCTTTATTTTCTTTCTACTTTTTTTTTGTATCCGTTCTTCATCGGATACTGATGAATTGAACTTAACTTGACAATTATAAATCGTTTATTGTATAGGTATAGAAACGTTTCTCTAATATAAATGCACAACTAATTACGAGAGTGCATTAGAACATGCACTATGCAGAAGGATCGGTGGTGAGTAGAAAACTGATTGAAAGAGACAATTGTATATATATATATAATATATATATATATATATATGACCCTCCGCAAATCCCGAATTTTATTTTGGTTTTTGCGGGAGCAACTGCCTCCGAAGACTCATATTGTCGTTCAATGCTCGGAATTAGTAGATGGACAGCCGACAACTGGTGAAGGGTCGTTCTTTATGTTACTTGTCCTGTTTTTCATTTGTTTTCGTATTTCATGTTGTGTACGATTTCTGACATCCTGTGCCCATATATCCATATATATATATATATATATATATATAGTTAATCCAAACAGAAAGCACAAAAAAAAAACACAACAACGCGAGGACGTGGAACAAATATAGTATTGTTGGACGTTCAGGAAAGAAGGAGGGTCTAACGTTTCGAGCGGAGCTCTTCGTCGGAAACACAGGAGAAGGAAAGATCCAGAGAAGGGAAGACAGAGGGTAAAAAATAGCCAACGGTACACACGCGTCATATATATATATATATATATATATATATATATATATAATATATATATATATATATATAATATATATATATATTATATATATATATATATATATATTATATATATATATATATATATATATATATATAATATATATATATATTATATATATAATATTATATATATATATATATATGTTCACACATCAATTAATATGCACAAATGAATCATTGGATTCAAGTATTTAAGAACACATATTTACATAGGTATAGTTGTGGGTGAAAGTATAAGTCATTAATGTATTCTTTAATTAGCTTTAACACAGAGATATAAGGGAAAGTTCGGTTGGGATTTCAGAAGCGAGAATGTTGCTACCCGTACGTTACATGATGGAATAATCTGCATTCGTAATAAACGCCTAAATCTCAAAACAGTGTCTCTTATTTCGTAACGGTTGAAAATTTTTCCTGGCGTTCAATAAGAAACAAATATTCATATATATAACTTAGCAAAAACTATACGATTAGGTGTAACCAAGCTGTGATAGTTTATTATTTCTAGGATAGTGAAATATAAACATCTGTGTTGTGTGTGTACGTGTGTATTCCCACATATACATACATACATACATATATATATATATATATGTATAATATATATGATATTTATATGTATGTATGATATACGTATTATATATTATATATATATATATATATATATATATATATATATATATATATATATATATACGTATAATATATATGATATTATATGTATGATATACGTATTATATATATATATATATTCATGCACATATATTTAAATATGCATAATATATATAATACATATATGTGTGCATATTATACACACACGCACACATACACACATACTGCATGCAGACACACATACGCACACACGTACACATATATATATATATATGAAAAAGTTCATATATATATATATGCACTTTTACGTATAAGACACAGAGGATTCCCTTAATTCATCTTTCGTTATCAACCAGAATAGTACCACTCAGTTTCGCACCTTTAATGATGAGACCTAGGGGCTTCCCATCTTGGCGGTGCCAGCGAACGACGTAGAGAATCGGGCCTCAAACAAACAAAACGACGCAGAGTGGACATACGAAAGTAAAAGAATGTAATTTAAAACGATGGGCAAAGAGGAATCGTGAAAAATTCGACCTTGCGGCCAAAAGACAACTATGGTGGGTAACGCTTAGAAAAAATCCTGAAGGCTATAGACAACAGTAAATAGCAAGACAGATGACAATTTTTTGTGATCGAAGCGCTGGGCGGCCAGTGAGAAAAAGATAATGACGAATACTTGACTATGGGTCACGTAGCAGCAGCAGGCAGGTGAGAAAGGGAGAGAGTGTGACAGAGAGAAAATATGGGGAGAAAGGACGGGGGAAAGGAGAAAGGCAAGGGTGAGACGATAGTACGAGGGAGAGACGAAAAGGAGAAGTGGACAGACTACAATTTGAAATAATGGGATGAGAGTGAAAAAAGGAGAAAGAGTATTCACACACTTTGGATTATCTCATTCTACTACATTATTTTCCTGCTGTCTACCTGTTAAGAATTAATATGAACTGGGTTCTGTATTTTCAGTCAACATTAAATATAGGTAATATTTTTGCAGAAAGCTGAACTTGCATACTTTTACCAATAAAAAGCAGCAGTGCATGGTGAAACTATTTCATTTTCAACTAATGCACTTGAAAATGCTGTTTTACAAAACACTCAACATCCAATCACGTCCAGTTATTGTATATGTACTAGTTATTTATACATAATATATTTGGTAGTAAATTCTTGACCACCATGTACCAAAGAGCGGTTATTTTTATAAATTTCATGAATATCAATCGAACAATCGAGCGTCATAGAACAACATATGTAACAAGTTATATGTAATTTTCTGAGGTGTAATTGCATAAATAATACATTTTAAGTGAAGGTACGTTGCCTAGTAGTTACAGTATTGAGCTTGCTGTCATAAGAAACTGGGATCAATTCCTGGACCAGACAACAAGTTTTGTCCCTGAACAAGTCATTTCATTTCATGTTGCTTCAATTTAATCATCTGTAAATAAGTACCAGCTGACTGCTGGTGCTGCTGTCTCTTCTCCCATCCCATGCATCCTCGATCGTTTGCTAGGTCTAAGTTAGAAAGATCAAGAGGATATCTTTCCGCATTTGATAACAAGGCACCTGAAACAATTCGCGAAAGAATAGTACAAGTTACCATGCCCAGCCACGGGGTAGAATTACCAAAAGTGTTCATTGCATGATACGTGCCGCAGAGGAGAGTTTTCTTTTAGGAAAGGTAAAATTTGCTTAGGGGGCGATGGACCACCGAAGAAAACCACAGAAATTAGGCCCTGCAGTCTATCTTTCCTATTCAAATTCTGTGCATTTTATTATTTTCGAGACGAAAAAATATGAGCTACGTGTATGCAGGTGTTAAATTGATACCTTCGCACATTTAACATTGTAGCAGGAAACTACATATGCAGTTTAATTACTCATAAACACTACTCTCAACAAGCGTAGCTTGTTGCATAATGTATAAGTTTTTCGTCATCATGTCGCTTTAACATATATTGATTTGAAAAGGAATCCATCAAACTATAATCAAAATGTTCTTCATATCGATTACACATGATGGCATCAATACAGATATTTACAGATGACCTGAAGGGTACTACATTTCTGAAGTATTTAGAAAACTTAATTTGATATTTTTTCTCCTTTTGAAATCATAAAATTACCATGAATTACGAAATGGTAGAATATCTTTCGATAAAAATCAATACAAAAGTTAATGAGCCAATTATTGAGAAAACTCAAATTCAATTTGATTAAAATTTTCCCTTCTATGTATGAATAAGTGATAACTATGTCGGTATTCAAGAATATCCCCAATAAACACTTTGTGTTTCAAACGTAGTTCAATATGAACAGGTCTAACTAATGCATGGAATCACAAAAAGGCAATATCATCGGCCTTCATTTCCATGTGTACCTCAAAAGGATCATTGAATTGCACTTGAACCTATTCTGTCATAGAAAGAAAAATGTATATTTATCAGTGTATATTATTATATCTCCTTAAAAAAAATCTATCGTTTCTATTCTAGGAACACGTTTCTTAAGTGGAATGTCATTTCAATCTATGCTACACTGCGAAAGCTGAGAAATTTACAAATTCGAAATATAACGTGAAATACACTAAGATATTTATTAAGCTTAAAAGTAATATCAATCGAGATCACTACTATGTATTTTATATTAATATTAAACTTCAAAAATTAAAATTATTTTTACTTTTATATTTTCAATAATATCTTTAACAAAAGTCTCTACAAAAGACTTAGTTTAAAATATGAATATTCCTTTCACGGGCATTATTCTCTCTACTGACACTGTTGGTTGCAATATAAGTTTATTTTCCAATTTGCTAGATACTCACTGCGTAGTATCAGCATACTTAGATAATGTTTGTACAAAATACTGCAGTACGTATTCTTTTTAACATATTTCAAAATCCACTAACGTAAGCTCATAATAACCTCTTTCGATTATTCCTTTCCAAAAGGTTTTTAAGTCAATATCTACACAGTACAACTTATAGCTCTCTTAGCTTCGAGTTTCACCGTTCCTACAAAGAAATATTTCAGGTTCTTTCGAAGTTTATAAATTCTTATGATGTCAACACGGAGAAAATTTCTACTTTAATCAATGAAGAAAATAAGCATGTGCATGTGCAAGCGTGTATTTGTGTGTGTGTGTATGTGCGCATGCATACATGTGTATGTGTGTGTGCGTGCATATATGTGTGTATGTGTGTGTATGTTCACAGTTGGAATGCACACACACACATTTCTTTATACTTTTACTTGTTTCAATCATTCGACTGTGACCATGATAGTGCACTGATTTTAGTCGCAGAAATCTACCCCAGGATGTACTCCCTGTAAGCCTGGTACTTATTTGATGGGATATCTTTTTACCGAACCGCTAAGTTACGGGGACGTAAACATACTAACATTGGCTCAAGCAATGGAGTGGGGACAAACATAGTCATAAAGACACACACACATATATGTATGTATGTATATATATATATATATATTATATATATATATATATATATATATATATGCGACGGTCTTCTTTCAGTTTCCGTGTACCAAATCCTCTCATAGGGCTTTGGTCGGCCCGCGGCTATAGAAAACACTTTCCCAATGTGCCATGCAGTGGGATTGAACTCGGAACCAAGTACTTGGGAAGCAAGTTTCTTACTACACAGTCACGCATATTCCGTCTCAATTCTAGTTACAGAATCTAGCTTCTAGGTTCTCCATTGGTGATAAATACAAACAATAAAATTAGAAACAAATATATACATATATATTTGTTACGTCAGGCGTAAATCACATTTGGTTGCAGCGGATCTGGTGATAAAAGCAAGTCTGAATTCACTGATCATGTCGGAAAGCACAGCATTGGGAGCAAATTCTTTTGAATTTACCTACTGAATTTGCACACACACACACACGCACACATATATATGTAAGTATGTAAATATGTATGTGTGTGTATACGTGTGTATGTGTGTATAGGAGAGGATATGCGTATGTATGTATGCGATTATGTATGCTGGCGTCTTAACCAATGTCCATATGCATATGCAAGAGAATTCCAAACGTAATTACTTTTTGTCACGAGGAATAAGGCGGTTCCAAAGACCCGCTTTTAAAACCCACAGATGCTTGTCGAATGAAGGCAGAAAGTTATTCACGAAGCGTTGGAGTAGCCCAGACGCTTGCAACACGCTGGATTTTTGCAAAAAGCCCCTAAAGATCAGTAAGTAGTGTTAAAGCGAGTGATGGACAAAGTCTAAACATTGTTTAAGATCTTGGATACATAATTAAAAATGAAGTTCTCTCAATGAAAAAAACAACAACAACACAGTCGTGCATCGGGAAAAGCGTTCCGATTACCTAGATTATGGACTCTGTTACGTATTATACTTTCAAGAAATTTTTAATGGTTACTACCAAGATGGTCGTCACATGTTCAGAATTTTTTTTAATCTTTTGCTTTTAAAGATACATCGAATATTAACGATACTTTACAAATTTTATTCAGGCCTCGATATGTTCGTTTGAATTAACAATAATGCTCAAAGTTGAAGTCACACACATACACACACACACACACACACACACTCAACACATGGTTCGAAAAATTCCTGAAATGTCGATAATGTTGCTGTTAGGCTATTTTTATCATTAGTCATCAACGTTTTAAGTGCTTGATGAATTTCACTTTATATAGCAGAGTGAGACGAATTGGATAACTTTTAACGCTTGTAAAATTATTTTATTTCTACCGCATACATTGTGCCAAGCTAATCGTTTAATTCACTTATCACTTCATGCAAGGAAACACTTCGTATTTTTGAGAAAATTGGCGGTTCAAGTGGATGTGGACAAACAATTATTACATTTAAAGTATGTTGAGCAACTAGCTTAATAACATTTGCAGGCAAAAAATTTCAAAACGTCAACAGGCCTATTTGAAACGACTACACGGATACGTCGAATAAACGAGAATGTTACCTCAAAAATTATGACACCAGAATTTAGTATTTTCAAACCAAGAAATAACATTTCCCCCCAAACATTTTACAATTATCATTTCAATTATTTACGTAGGGATTTTTTAATATTCCAGCTGGTATACATACGCATATATGCGTGCGCGCCTCTGTATGTGTGTGTGTATATATACCTATATTGCTTTTTGCACTAAGCTGCCTAAATTGTGTTTTACCAGTAATTCAAATGGTTAGCCCCGTCAAATTCTTTGCCACGCTGAATTTCCTTAAGAACTACCTTAAATGTGCATGTCTATGCTACCACTTGCACGTAAATTTCACAGGTGGTCTGTTTTGTTGATCGGATCAATATACGAAGGAAGGACTTATAGTCGAAACGTTAAGACACTCCACATTTATGTCAACTACTCGATATTAAATTATCATTTTCAAATTTTTATCGCTCTAGCATCATTCTTATAAATGTATATATTTATACACGTACACAGACACATATAACCATATACACATGTGTGTGTGTGTACAATTTAGGTAAATAAAGTACGTTAGATACCATACAACATAAATTCTTGATTAACTAAACTTTTGTCCGCCTGTAGAAAATGGGTAACGATTACTAAAATGGCAAATGAGACCATCTCCCTATGAAAATAGGAAATAATTTCACGAATGAATAATTTTCCAAATCTGACATGCAGTTTAGGGAAATGGCACTTTTGTCGTCTGGACATAAAATCGTCTTAACCTATCTCCAGACTCAATTTTCACGCCGCTGAGTTCTTACGTGAATATCGCAACTGCGTGAAAAGTTAAATCATGAGATAAACATTCAGTTTCAATTTACCATATGCTTGAAGCTTACTGAGTATTTCCTTATTCGGTGACATACATCAACAGACGAATAAGTATTATTTTTTCATACGTGTATCTATGTGTGTGTGTGTTTGTATATCTGTCCATACGTGTATATGTACCTGCGTGCATGTGTGTGTGTGTTTATATGTACATGTGTGTTTATATGTACATGTGTGTTTATGTTTTTGACATGATGCTGAGTTCAAAATATTACCTTAGGCCGTCGATAAATAAAATTCGATAGAAACGATATAGGAAATACTACGTCTTTGCAAAACTAACAAATACTTTTGTGTATTGCGCTTCCCATTAAATTGCCTATTGTCCTTTATGTCTTGATATAGATGCATTTATGAATATGTTGTCTATATTAGTCACATCGAGGGCAAAATGTTAACCGGCATTTCGTCCCTCTTTACTTTCTGAGTTCAAATGCCACCGGGTCGACTTTACCATTCATTCTTTTGGGGATGATTAACTAAGTACCAACTGAGCACTGGGGTCAATGTAATATACTTACCCCCTCCCCCGAAATTGCTAGCTTCGTACAAATATTTGAAATCTATATTCAGTACTTCTGCATAAAATATATCACAAAAAAGTATTTAGATAATTAGAAGGCTCATATAATTTTCTATACGATTTGTAATAAAGAGAAGTGCCAACTACAAATAGTTATTAGTTATATATTGCTTTATGACGTATTCCACGCAAAATGTATCTGTGTTTTTCATATAACAACTATAAACCATGTAGCCATTTCAAATTTTTTTTACTACTTCATTGGTTTAATTCCTTTAATAATGTTCTCTTCAATCTATAAAACTTTCAGAATTTTATCTTTAATTATTGCCTTTTTTCTAACAGGTTCACTGACTAATTATTATAGCTATTCGATCATTTATCGTTCAGCAATTTGTTGGTACAGTTAATTTAGGAGTGTCAATTTTCTTAATTACATCGATTGAAATGAATCTTAAAGTATTGGAAGGAAATTAATATGAACAATGATGAACATTTAACTTATTATTTTCACATTAGAAATGTATCTGTACTTGGAGATACTTTAATAATCAGAAGCTGTGTAAAAGGCTGATAACTTCAACAACACAGCTTACTAAATATGGCTTTTAATTAAATCTGAAGGGTTAGTGATATTATATCTAGATTTTAAATTCATAGAACAGATAATGTTTCACTATAAAAAAAAAATTCTGTAATATCTAATGAAACAAATATTGCAAACAAACGAAAAAAAGTAAATTTAACTTTATGGTGTAAAATATATTATTTTTAAAGCCATACGACATTGAAATAGATATCTGAATACATTGAAGTCAGATACACATAAGACTTGACTGAGAATGAGGTCAGATGTTTCAGAAAGATATTATCAATGCAAGTAAATGTTTTAGGTGAGTTAGGATTTTGCGCTACTATTCCCGTTAAAATGTATATGTAATAGAGTGTTCAGTAAAGAAATAGTCGACAGTGAGTGACATCCTGGAAAGCTGATGGGTTTCGTGAGATATCATCTTTTTTATAGAGGCTTTTTAAAGAAACATTTAGATCTAGAACGATAAAGGTTTCAAGCGATGTTTGAAAGATACTAAGCAATAACTGAAGTGTTGGAGATGGTATTATAGAGTGCATACGAAAGATGTAAATTTCTATATCCATATATATATATTTCTTCCCTAACCCAACCTCCCAACTCGGCTCGTCCCTCTGCTCCCGCCCACGTTGCCGCCCTTCCCCTTAACTCTCCAACACCAACCTCCTCACCGGCACCCATTATCCACCCTATCATATCACCGATTTCTTCATCAACACTTCTGCTCTCCCTGCCTTTCTCTATACATCGGGCAAAGGGGACACCGCTTGGCTGACCAGTTCGCGGAACACCTCCGAGACATTCGACTCGGCAATGACACCCCGGTCTCGCACTATTTCTATGCCATTTCCGCTCTACCGGTCACTCTTTGCAACACCTGTCTAGTACTGATCACTTCCCAACCCCACACCATCATCCACACACATACACATACACACGTCAAGATCACCAATCCTCTTCCACGCGTACATACATGCTGTCTTATACACATGCACGCGCACCTTCGTTTTGGGATCACCACTACTTTATTATCTCTCCTTTTTCCTAGTTTACCTGTGTGACCCCTCTATCATAATAGATCGCTAGCCACTACACATTCATTATTTTCTCTCCTTGTTCCTTTCTGTGTTCCTTTCTGTGGAAGAGCTTAGGCTCGAAACGTTAAAGACTGTTTCACTTACCGAGCGTTAAACTAATACATCTGCTTGTTGTCTACACCACCTGTCTTCGTCTTTTTGTTTTGTGAATTCTCCCTATATATATATATATATATATATATATATATAATTACTTGAGGGAATAAAATCCAAAACTTACAAGGAAAAAAATTCAATTTAGAAATACTAAATCAAATTTCACACAATATAATATATATATAATTTGGTGTAATTTAATTATATATATATATATATATATATATATATATATATATATATAGGGAGAGAAAGAGAGAAAAATAGATAGTGATACAGGCAAACATTGCTTTCACACACATACAAACGTATAAAGAGAGAGAGAGAGAGAGAGAGAGTGAAAACAGAGAGAGAGAGCAGTTTCAATTTTCAAATCGGGAGAAATCAAAACAGTACAGTTGTTATTCAGTATTTAGTGGCATTTCTTTCGGCTTAACGTTCTGAGTTCAAATTCCTCCGTAGTCAAATTTGACTTTCATCCTTTCATAAAATAAGTACCATTTATACACAGGGGTCGATGAAATCGACTAGGCTTTGTACCTTGGGTAAAAGTAATTATTATCATTATTATTTGGGAGAGAATTGTGCTCCATGTGTCCTAGTTCTTCTTTAATGAACGATCTTTCATATATTGTTTAGTTCAAACCAACAGTGTCTCTGCATTCATTAATGTTTTACACCTCCCTGGTCTCACCATCAAAACAATAAAGATTGTAATAATGAATTCTTGGCATAGATTGCTGTACATAGCAAAATATCGTCTGAATAGTGTTATAATTGGTAGAATCATCATAGCCTGGTTGAACGTTGATTAACTCTTAAATCTTAGTAAATTTCATTATATTTTTCACGATTACTGTATTTTTGCATCTTTGCTTTTATGGATTTTTGTGCAATTAATAAATTTCCAAAGGTATTCTCGCTACTAGAAAATGTTATGTTGATGATAAGAGTGCCTCTTCAGTATTTCTTTTCACTTTGAAGCAAGCCTTGCTTCAAAGTAAATCGTTAGCACGTCAGGAAAAATGCTTAACGTCTACCAGGAACCGATAGAAGATTGTGGATTTAACAGGCCGAGGGACATAGAGCTGCGCCAGCACATTTTCACCAAAGTAGACTGGAGCAATTTCAAATTAAGTGATCGGTTCAAAAAATTGAATCCATGACGTTATGATTATGAGCTGAGTACACAAACCTCTTGGAGGTGAACCTTTATATTAGATATTAATGCGTGCGTAATATTCAAATTTTACAGTAGGTAATTCATGTTACCCAACAGTTTCGAATTAAAATCCTTCTAACTGTGAAAAGGTTAATTTACCAGTCTTCGGATATGGTTGAATGGAAAAGTATCGCTTGGGTTACCTTGCACTGAAGATCTGAAAACAACACATCTGGTTTCTGAGTTTCAGTGATGAAAGTTACTGACGGAAAATACAAGAAGACATAGTTCAATAAAACAAGGCCATCCTTTCAACCCATCAGATCGATATCCTCTAGACTGTTCTTTTAGTTAATTGTCCTTCATGTCATCTTTGAGATGTCAACTGTCTATCTTAATGTTTTTGCATAAGTGATTGCGGAATAGAGAAAGAATGGAGAAGAGAGCGTGAAAGAGCGTGAAAGAGTGTGCTACAGATGAAGGTGGATTTATCTGAAAAACCCTCTTCTATCTTTACCTCTACTATAGAAGATATAAATTTTATAAGCTTAAACGCTAAACTATTTTACTGTGTTTCTCATCCCTGGGTTTTATTGCAATTATGGCTAAGCTAGCCGAAACTTCGAAATCACTGTCAATAATATTCGAGTTTCGGAATAAAATGTTTATACTCTACAAAAGTATAGAGTAACTAATCAGACAGACGAAATATTGTTTTTATAACTGAACATAAATACAAATATTAATATATACACATATATGCATATATGTGTGTATTTATATATGTGCATGTGTGGTATGTGTTTGCGTGAATGTGTATGAAACTTTCATTTACCCAAAAGTTCATAAACTTTTATCAGATTCTTAACTTTCTTGTTCTTTGTACACTTGAGTGACGACATGCTAAGTTGATAGTGAAAATACGAGTGATGTATGCATATATTTATACGTCACTTGTACTTCCATGACAAATGGATGGATAAATGAGTGACGTATCTTCTAACGGTTCTTTGGCAGTTAATCGAAAGAGGGTGATTAATCATATTTCGATGTGCTTACGAATACATTGGCTTATTATAGTTTCACACAGCTTTTCTACTTCAATAGTTTGAGTAATCAACAACGTGAAACTAAGAGATGCGATGCAAGGAGGCTCGGTTCCGAAGAAAATTTCTAAAATTAAGGTATATTCAATGATGTGGGTTGGTTTATTTTCTAAATATGCGCTATTGGGCTCTGTCCGTACAGTTGCTCGGAGTATTTCTTATGAAGTGTATGTCAAATACATACACACATACAGACACACACACACACATAATCTCTCTCTCTCTCTCTCTCTCTCTCTCTCTCTCTCTCACACACACACACACACACACACACACACACATACACAGGATGCTTAAAGAATCAAAGCATATCAACGTGAAGAAGGGTGTAATTAACTGGCTAGACAGCTGGTGTGCAGCGGTGCACAAACAAATATTGTGATCTTCTATTGAAGCCTGAACCTTCATTCTCATGTTATATTATTCTTGTGTGAGTGTGTGTGTGTGTGTGTGCATATGTGTGCGTACGTGCGTTTGTGTGTATGTATGTATGTATGTATGTAAGCGCGTATGTATGTATGTATGTAAGCGCACGTTTTAATATGATGACGATCTGAAAAGAGTCTGTTGGAAGCTCTAGTACAATCCCAACTGATACTTATCGGGAGCTTTGTTTCCGAGAGATAAACTTTCATACATTTGAAAATAGTTATATGTTCTATGTATAACGGAAGATACTGAGCAGATGCTAAAATTTACAGGCTTATTTGTTTGTGATTCAAAAGTTTATCAACCTCTGAATTGGAAACCATTACATAGTACCAAAGTTTCAACTCTCTTCAGCTGCATACAAAAGAAAGCTTATACTGAGAGCCCTTTAAGGCCCAAGCTTTTCCAGTATTTTGCCGAAAACCTCAGAGATCTGCAGCAGGTAGATGTTAAAAAAAATACTGAGAATAATTTTTATGTGATATTCCAAATGGCCCCATAGAACCACAAGAAATGCAAATATAGGCAGGGATATCACAATCCCTTATTCACCAAAATCGAACACAGAGAGAACGCCATTTACGTGAAATGAAATAAACGATAAAATCACCCCAATGGTGTGCCTCAGAGCGGTCTTCAGCATTTGGATAGAACAAGTAAGAATAAAAGGAAAATATATATATTCAAATTTGAGTGCACACACATATATATATATATGAGTACACACACACACACACACACACACCACACACACACACACGCACTCACACACACACACACACATATATATATATATATATATATATATATATATATATACACACATATATGTCCATGTATGTATATACTTATGTGTGTAAATACATATATGTATGTTTGTGCGTGTATGTTTATGAGTGCCTTACGTTGTAATGAAATGCGTAGAAAACTAGTTTCAAAACCTGTGAGTTTGGACGGTAACAATTCCTTATATTTGGATATTTTCACTTTTTCACAAAGACAATGGGACTAATTAATCAGTTGTGGATTCTTCAACTACATAAAAAGTTACCACATTAATATCGAATATTTTTTTACTCGATGTATTGATTTGCTTCTCTATAATTCTAAAGAATATATGCTGTATTGTTAATCTTGAAATTTACCGGAACATGCTTATATTCATAGTACTGAAATGCACTTCCCTCTTAACAAAAAATTTTTAAACAATCGCGAAGCTTTAAAATTATAAGATTAAAAAAATATGTGATTATATAACGTGGAAGACAGTTCAAAGAATAACAAAATTAAGGTTAACATTATAACATACATATCAATTTCTCTTTATTAATCTATAGATGGTGGTATTCGGTTCAGTGTTATCGGTTCTACCCTCATGATTTAATTTTAAAAATTAACACAGGTGAAAACTCCTCAATAGAGAAACTACGTATATGCAGGCAGTATCCTTTATCTATTTTCCAGGCCAGAGCAGATAAATATAAGTTTCTTTTGTTGAGGAACAATAGACATCCCTTTTAAGTAAACCAATTATATGCTGTAAAATAACTTATTCAGAACACTAATAGGATCCACATTTGGCCAATAAAACTACACAGCTATCTAGAACGGTGTGGAACGAATACATTGGATCTATTTCTGTAACTCCACGTTCACCAGATCACACACCACATTTATAATGTACAAAACTGCGCAATAAGTATTGTAATAAATTAAACCACACCAGCAAACTGTCAGAAAGAAAGCAACGGAGAAATCATAATAAAGAAAAACCACCTGTCATGCGCAGGTGGTAACTTGTGAGAGCAACAACTTTCATTCCGTGCATACCTTGGCGTACATATCCAAACATATTGTAAAAATACTAGAACAGAGAATCCTAAAAACTGTTTCTCTCACTGAATCAGGAAATAGTTGACAAAAAAGAAATACATGTTTATATGTAAATATATATATGCATATATACATGTATGTATATATAAATATATGTGTGTGTGTGTGTATGTTTATATATATATATATATATATATATATATATATATATATATATATATAGACACACACACATGTATTTGCATGTATATAATTTAGATAACTTAGATATGTTTCGACCAAAGATTGGTCCAGGCCATGTCTAACTATATATGTATATATTTATATTTATGTGCATATGTATGTGTGTATGTATATAAATTTATGTACATATATATATGTGTGTGAGTGTATGTGTGTATACTCTTTTTTTTACTTGTTTCAGTTATGTGATTGTGATTGTGGCCATGCTGGAGCACCGCCTTTAGTCGAGAAAATCGAACCCCAGGACTTATTCTTTGTAAGCCTAGTACTTATTCTATCGGTCTCTTTTGCCGAACAGCTAAGTTGCACACCAGCATCGGTTGTCAAGCGATATATATATACATATATACGACGGTCTTCTTTCAGTTTCCGTCCACCAAATCCACTCACAAGGCATTGGTCGGCGCGAGGCTATAGTAGAAGACACTTGCCCAAGATGCCACGTAGTGAGAATGAACCCGGAACCATGTGGCTCGTAAGCGAACTACTTACCACACAGCCATATCCTACGCCTATATATCTATATTAGTTGATTTGGATCTAAATAATTATGATTATCAACTCAGGGTGCAGCACACGTTTTTCTTCGAATTTGTTATGCGTTCTATACAACCAAATAGTAAACAACGTAAATAGATAGCCGGGCTCAGTTGTAACCAACAGCTTTTCTACAAACGCTGAGATGAGGGTGCGATAGTGTAACGTTGCTACTCTAATGACGAAACTCACCAAGTGTGAATGGGAGAGCAAAACTATGATGAGCACAAATCTTAAGTTTTAAGAGGCTTTTGTCTACAGTACTCTCCAAACATAACAGCGAAACACGGACAATATCTGTCAGAAAAAAGCCTAAGTTAAATTTCTACAATATGAGATATCTACTGAAGCGTTTTGGCAATATATGGAAAAAACAACACGAACTCGTAGCAGCATTTACAACAATAATTGCAATGCTCAAGTGGTGTTCCCTGCAGTGGTTAGAGCAATATGTACGACATGGTAGAGGCTGAATCTCTAGGGATCTGCGAGACGTCCATACATAAATACGATTCACACACACACACAAATATATATTTCACTTATGCCTTGCGATACTATATATATAATATATATATATATATATATATATATATATATATGTGTGTGTGCATGTGTGTGTGCGCGCGCTTGTATGTGGGCGTGTGTGTGTATGTTTATGTATATATATGCGTGCACACACATACTAACACACGCACACATACACAAACATACACACACAAACACGCACACAAATATACACACACTAGGTAGAAACAGAAACAAGTCAATATGCATTTTACAAATTCCTTGTTTTTCACTAACAAAGTGCTTAATTTAATGCTGATGCCAAGAAAGAGTTGAAGACGTTTTGCATTTTTGTTTTTATAAATCTATTGGCAACTTCTTTCTGTTATTCGCATAATTTGAACAACATTGCTTTTTTAGAATATATCATTATCTTTAAAATATATTTATAGTTATTTGCTGTTTTTTTCTCTTATCTGTTTCTATAACGTCTGATCTTTTCATTTCTCAAAAGTATTTTAACTGCTTTTAGTCATTTCACAAAATTCTTTACATCACATATAATATTTACAATATTCACCAAATGTCAGCTATGATGCCAGATTCACAAACTAATCGAATGTATGAAAATATGCTGAGATGGTGTGACAGAGTATCAGTAGCATATTTTATATATGCAGAATAATTGTACTCAGTGAAGAGAAACCATTGATCAGATAAACAAAAGAAAAAGAGAAAGATAAAACCAAAAGCATTCTTCTGATTTCGGAGAGAAAGAGCTTTTATTACTGGATTAATGCTATGATCAGTTTTGTTAAATGTTGACTTCGCATGCTTTAAAGAGTTATTTGCATTGAAGACCCCATGTTTTTTTTGTCTCATTTCAAAAACAAATTTCGAAAATAGTCATGACATATATCAAGACGTGTACTTCAGAGAATATTGTAAATATTTTCATTATAAAAATCCTTTCACACATCGTCTGCATAGTTCTAGCATGTAACTAACGCAACTAAGTACGATTTTACACAAATACAGAGTGTGTAACGAAAAGCTCAAAGGTTTCATCGATGAATATTCATTTTATTTTGTGGCTACGATTCATCTATACCTTGCAAAATATAGAATTCCCCATATGTCCTCTAACTCGTTTCCAACTATGGATGTATATATGTTGTCAGTTCTACATACTCGGCATATTCGTGTTTGAGCACAGACATAAGTGTTATTTTCTGTTATATACACAATAATACATAGTGTGTATATATTGCAATAATATATACACAGTATATATTGCAATAAATGTATACAAAAATTTATGTGAAAATTTTTAACGGTAAATGCTTCTATCACAAAGATTTTAATACATCTCTTTAAATCTGAAAAAGGTATTAGAAAATAACTTTTATTAAAAATTAATCCTAGTTACATCGTTGACATACGATAAATCATACGCTACACGCGATATATCTCTAACACATACTATTTAGACTCATACACACACTTCCCAAAGAACGCATGTATTCAACTACATACATGCATCATCAAGTAGTTTTCCCAAGAAAACACTGTACCTGAATAATGTGTCTGAATGTACGTGTGTAGTCAGTCATTAAGATAGTGTTTATCGTAGCTATGAGTTGTTTTGACTCCTATTTCTAACGATACTGATGCTGACTAGCGTCCGTAGTCGCTTTATTGACGTACATTTTTTTTGCCTTTTGGTTGAAAAGTTGCTAAGAAACCACTCATATATGAAGATATCTATGGCCATCGTTACTTACACACATTTACAGAAAGTGAGCTGGTTTGTTTGACAGCAGCTGCAGGGATACAGAATTAAAATATCAAAAGTAATAATTGCTATTCAATTTTATCATTTGCAAATTTTGTACTGTAATATACTCAAACAATAGATCCGAGCAAAAGGTCTTAAATTTTGTCACGTTATTTATTACCGATTCCTTTTTTGTTTCACTTCAGTCATAAAAATGCTCGAATGACGCAGGCAAGTGTCAACACGACACGTGTTTGTCCTCATGTTTTATTGTGTAGTTAGTGTAAATAGAGAACAACGTAATGCAGTATCAATATTTGCTACAATGCCTAACATATCAACCTCTGGTTTAGGGTTGATAATTTCTATTATCAGAAAGATATTTTTATCTTGTATGTTTCTTGTTTCCGAGGATCACTTTTACATTTCTGTTTACGCTATTTTTGTCACTTACTCTCGTTTTATATATATATATATATATATATATATATATATATATATATATATATATATATATATATATATATATATAAATTGTTTAAATAAACAAATAACTCAACACAGCTTCTATCCCTGTTAACAGTGAAGTTATAAAACTTGCAGTCTACCATGACAGCTAAAATTGGATTTTCTGAAACGATTTGGTAATGTTTTGACTTTGGAGGTTTTAGTGATAAATAATGTTACGTAAACATTTTGTGAACTGACTTACATGGTATTCAAAAGGGATATGTGTAGCTAACAACCAAGTTAGATTACATAAACAAAAATAAGGAAATGTAAAATTGTGATTACAATATTTTCGGGAACGAAAGGCACAAAATATCAAACATTATTTCATCCACGTGTAAACAATGACGCTTAGAAATTTGTTTAACATTTTACCACATCTACGCTGTGCGTTCCGTTATGAAATTTAACTACACATGGATTACATAGTAAATTCAGCGGTAACATGCATACAAGCTATATAATAATATAAGTAATAATCAATTTTGCTTCCAGTACACAATGCAAACACCAATTTCGTTTCAAAGGTAGCCTATTTGAATACGTCTCATGCATATGTATTCAAGATCGGGATTTTCTTCGGCAGTCTTACATAAATATATTTTCTATATTACCTAGTTCAATATCTATGTTGGATAATTTATACACCAAAGTGGAATGCTAGAAACATTTGTATGTGATTTCAGTTTTGTCTCTCTTATTTGTATATTTGAATATGCACCTTTGTTGTTTTGAAACATGTAAGATATTTTATTCGTATTAGCCATACACGAGGCATATTAAATCCCATTCAGAAAAGAAAGATAAGCATTCTTACACATTCATTATTTTATTTCTATGTTTGGATTTTAAATCATAATGCAATCCTAGCAAATGTGGCATTGGCATAATGATTTTCCTCAATATATAATTATATAAAAATTTTATACATACACACACACATATTACCGCTCAATGTTTTAGAGCATTCTTTTTCGGATATATGAACTATTCACTATTTATATATGATAAAGACTCGAGGCTTTGTGGTTAGGCTGTCGCCCTCACGATCACTACGTCATGGGTTCGATTTCCAAACCGGGCAGGGTTCATTTCACGTTGCTCCAATTTCAGTTCCGATTATAGGGTGGGAGGGGACGATGGCCTGCCCGCCTAACCAGAGTAGTGGCGTCATTCCGCGGCTAAAGCGATTCAGAGCGTATTGTGACCAACAATGTGTAATAACATCTGATAGTTTGGTCATCGCGTGATGACGTGATATACGTATATATATATATATATATATGGGTGTGCGTATACGTGCGTATATGCAACTTTCGCTATATTTATGTATTATAGAAAACTGTTATATATATATATATATATATATATATATATGACATTTTTATATAATTGGTAATTATAGGGAAGGAGGCACATAAGCACATACACAGAGCAATATATATATATACATATATATGTGTGTGTGTGTATACACATACATAAAATATGTTTATATATCTGTATATAAAATATACATGTATACATATCCATAAGCATTTATATATATAGTAACATATATAAGTATATATTTTCACTCAAACACACACGCACATGTATGTAAATATATATGCATAAATATATAAATATTGATATCGTATTTCATTTACTTTTATTCTTTCTCTTGTTTCAGTCATTTGACTGCAGCCACGCTGGAGCACCGCGTTTAGTCGAAGAAATCGACCCCAGAATTTATTCCCTCGATCGTTTTTGCCGAACACTGACATACAAATGCATACATATACATATACATACACATATATATGTGTGTGTGTGTGTGTTTATTTACGACGGGCTTTTTTCAATTTCCATCTACCAAATACACTCACAACAGTTTGGTCACCCGAGGCTATAGTAGAAGGATTGGAACCGGAATTATGCGTTTGGGAAGCAAGCTTCTTACCACACAACCGCGCCTGTCCCAGGGCCTACTTACTCTGAAGTTTCCTTGTCACATACTCACTTCCTCAAGCAAGTGAAAGTAGACGGTGTGAGAAAACGTCATCATCCTATGGAGGAAGTGGTGAGACAAAATGTGGTACGATAAAATTGGGAATGAAAAGTCCTCAAAATTCAAATTCCCCTGATTTGGCTTACTGAGAGCTTTTTTGCCGAGTTCTGTCGGAGGAAGAGGAAGAAGTAAAGAAACAGTGAAGAAAGAGAGATAAAGGAGAAAGGCAGAAAGGAAAATGTTAACACGTGGAAGAAACAGCAAAGAGAAAAAGAGAGGGGGAAACTAGTAAAAAAAAATGCAGATGTGTGGAAACACATATAGACACACACACACACACATACACACGCATTCACTCACTCACGCACACACACACACAAGACCAAAACCGCGCACGCTCAAAAGTAATTGTAGACGCTTCAGAAGATACGAGACCATCCGTATACTGACTACACACGCGAGAAACCGTATGTACATACACATAGGCAAAAGTACTCACAAACAAATACAAACACTCTTGTGCAATACTCGTAAGTATACGCATACACAGCTTCGTACTAACATACATGCATACGTACACACAAGCAATGTCACATCTTTATACTCAGACACACGCCATTACTAAATCCTGTTAGTGTTGTCAAGAGATTGTTGAAGGAGACAGAATGCTGATATATGATAAATGAAAAGCCAAAAAGAGGTACAGTTCTATCGAATAAAAACAGCATAAAAATATAGAATAAAACAATATTAAAGATCGTGTGTCAGAATGAAGTGATTACAAGGGTAAAAAAAATAAAGACAATAAACGGTTGTTACAGTAATCACGATAATAATAAAACGGAATGTCAGCAGCCAAAATAGTAATCAGAATTGTTTCAAATATTGGCACAAAGTAAGACGTTTTAGAGGGAAGGATTAAGTCGATTACACTGATCGCAGTACATGACTGGTACTTTCATTTATCAAACGCGAAAGAATGAAAGGAAAGCTAAAAACCGGAAGTGTTTGAAATCAGAACGTAAATGGCCGGAAGAAACATCGCTAAATATTTAATTCGATGTGCTAATGATTCTGCCAGCTCACTGCCTTATAATAAGAATTTCTGATTTAGACAAAGGGCAAGCAATTTTAGACAGGAAGTGTTAGGCCATTACATCGATCCCAGTGCTTTACTTTAGCGACACAAAGAGAATGAAAAGTAAAGTTAAACATTGCGGGATTTCAACTCAGAGCGTAGATAGTCGGAAGAAATTCAGCAAAATCTTCCGACGGTCTCACGATCCTACCAATCCACAAATCTGTAGTGGATTGATGTTAATTTTTGTTACTTACAACATGTTGGTCACATTACAAGATCGAAACACCAAAACAGTCGGGGTTTTACAGCAAGTTAGAAAATATACATTGACTTAACACAAACAAAACAACGCACAGTAAAAAAATGTCATCACAAATAAATTTGCAATAGTGTGTACAATCACCGAGGGCAATTCGAAGGCACTCATGCAAAGTCTCAGTAACTCTGATGCATCAAAAGCAAGTTTGTCCATTTGCTATCTGTTTGTAGTCGCATAATCCCATTTAGCCTCGGTAATATTGCCACTCTCATGCATCTTTTTATAGCATATACTGGATGGTAGCGCTCTTTTTCTACTTATCCTATTCTCCAAGTGGCACTTGAAGACTTTGAGGGCTTACCTAGAGAATTAAAATCTCCTGTGTTCATGCACAACTTCATATATATCGAGCAGAGTGCGACAAACCAGCCTTTTTTCCAAATCATTCCTGTATATCGATACTTTCAGGAATCCTATACCTGTGTATTTTGTCCTGGACGTTCAATCTCTCTTTCACAGCAATACTGACAAACAGCCTATCCAAAGAGTTTTTGTAACTCTCCATAATCCAGTTAATTATCTTCAAAAGTGATTTCTCAAACTGTCTTAATCGACACGCAAAGTCGTTCCTAGGCCATCGTCTATCGACTCCCATTACCTCCTCGAAATCTCTTTGGAATACTAGAACCGAATTTCCGTTGAACATATTTCAGCCAACCAGAATGGAACGTGCGCTGAACAACATTCCGGATACCAAACACTGAACCTCTGTCACTGCTTCATAGGGAACTGTATCACAGTGAAAGTGATGAGCTGTAAAACAGAACCTGTTGCACGGAATGCAACAAGCCCCTAAACTTCTACAGTCGTTCCAAACTGTGTAGACAGCGCAGCTAAAGCGAGAAACACGGTATTCTTCTTTTTAAGGCAAGAAACTTTGTGAATTTCTCAAATCATGATAAAGATTATAAGGAATTCTAACAGCACTTGTATTAGATTACAGAAAGAATTATCGATTCTGTTGAACTTGACTGCTACTTATTTTATCGACCTCGAATGGGTAAAAAAGCCAACTGGACGTCGCTAGAATTTGAATTGATATTTGAAAATAGGAAGTTACGTACATAGATAACAAGAAGCGTTCTTTTACCTTGATTTGCTTTGAAACTAGTTTACAAAATATACACTTATACACACGTTTGTTTACTGGAAACGCGCATAACTGATACAGGATATACACAGAGATGCATACATTCCGTTAGCTTTGTAGTAGATCTATATCTCATCCTGACAGCTCTAAAGGACATAAATCAGCTTCATACACGCCACTGAAAACGGACGTTGAAAATTCCACCATATATTAGAGAAAAAAATTTACTTCACTGCAGAGCTTGATAAACTTAACGGTTGAAAAATTATTTCTTATAATCTTGTAGTATTTTAAACACCCACAAAATTACGATACGGAATGAATTTATTCTAACTGTGTAAACCAGGAAAGTGGTAACAACTGCAATAACTATGATATCCTAAATCTTATATTTGAAGCAAGCAAAACATCTTTAATCCTTCTCTGTTATATCTAGAAGTTATACTTTTTCACTGTATGTAATGTGAATACTGATGTAATATATCGCATGTAAATGAAATAGGAATTAATATCAGATGATTGGTATGGAATCCTTAAAAGTGAATAACTGCCTAAATACATTAAAAAGCGCTGATTTAGGGGAAATGATAATAAGAAAATTGCACATTCGAAAATAATCCTCAAGAATTATATACAATGATACGTGGTAACAACGAAGCATGAGATAGAAAAGCCAACGAAAGAACTAGAGGCAATTTCGAAAGTAAAAGAAATTGAAAAACATGCTTTATACAATAAGCTTCAGAAATGAGAAGAACCTAAAATAGATATCTAGAAATAACACTAGCAATGCTGAGATCTCATTATGCCTAACCACGCTTAACAACGCATACCCGGTTGTCTAAAAAAAATGTGACCTAGAAATTGTAATGCATGTTACTGCAAATTACTGGTTCATTACTTGGTTAGTTGTCATCTATAAAAGTCCTAAATGTTATATAAAAATATTCTTGTGTGTATATGTATGTGCATGCGTGAGTGTGTGCACACGCCCCCATGTGTGCATTGCGTGAGTTTGTGCACGCACGCAGTCGTGTGTGTGCGCACGCAGTCGTGCGTGTGCAATAAAAAGTATTTCTTGAAAATTTCTATGGAAAAAACATTTGAAAGTTCGCATCAATCAGTAACATAGTGTTAGATACAAAACAGAACTAATATTTCTTGAACTGATTAACGATAGAAAAAATTTTCAATCATTCATCATCATTGGTTTATGACAATGCTAAAAGTCTACCTATTAATAATGAATTAGGAAGCTTCATCAAATCAACGCTAAAAACACATATTTCCGACTCTAATAAGTGTCATCTTTAATTGAATCAAAGATACACGAACATTTCAGTGGTAACAGATACCATTAAATTATTATCAGTAAATTAGTCCCCTATGTACATGCCTCTCGGAACTAAATCCCATGAAAGCTCTACAAAATACGTGACCAGTACCTTTGCTTACAGTAGACAGGTCTTTTATGTTTTGAACAATAGCATATCGTCATGTGTATTCCGTCGCACAACGATCACGTTATAGCCGTATATTTGCTGTAGGTTAAGTAACGTTAACTTTGAAAATATGGGTGGCCAATTAGAACACACACAGGGAGGCCAAAAACACATGCTCGGACACAGTATTAGAACCTGCATATGTAAACTAATATAATTTCTTCTTTTGGTGTAGTGAAACATATCACATCACCCATTTGAACACCACCTCTTATGAATGTCGTTTACTGAGTTTACTCTGTTGCAATTTTCTCGTACAAATTTCCTCCTGCGAAATTTAAAGTGAGCCCATAAAACATGAATTATCCTATTCTTCGTTAAAAACAAGCCTAAACAGGGCGTAAATTTTTCTTTGTCTTCATTTAACATTTATGACTAATCTAGAGCCCATAAAAGAACCTTTACTAACACACAAACATCACTTTCTATATGGCTTTAAGACACGTTTCTTTACATTTATCCATACTTCATTTTTGTTCGACGTTACAACATTGCTCCAAAATATTGTAGGCACACATATGTAGATTGCATTGTCGCTAGAACATACCTCGTTCACCTATATATCAGCAACGAATATTTTCACTTATTCAGGCACTCTCCATCATTCCTCTAAATATATATATATATATATCTTTCTAGCACTCTAAGAACCCCTACATATCACAACAGCTCTTTTTGAATACATATTTCTCACATTACCCCTCTCTACGCTCAAAATTTTCTTGGCTCACAGTCATGACATTAATACAAACAGTGCAAAAACCGACTCTTTTATAAACTTCAACTCGGTAAATCAACTAATTTCATCCCTTGGGTATATTCTTGGCCGGTACATACACAGATACTTCAAAAAATCCTGAGCACTTTTTCACGTCCAAGCCAAACCTCTACGAGACAACAACCATCTCTATATACATTAAGTTACGTGACTACTGCTGTATCGTGACTAACCACGGCATATCCATATATTTCACACCGGCTACCCTAAAGCATTTCATATCACTGAAGTAGAAGGCGCTCCAACATTTTTATGCTTGTTATCTCTCACTATATTCTTTTCACTCGCCTTCGGGCTCATATTGACCCCTTCTCCCAGTTCTTCTTTCCTAGAACATGAACCTTCTAAAATACCATCCTTTCTTATGAGTTTTCCCTCGTAGGCGTCAAATTGCCTCAACTCAAGCGGAACGTTAACAGCATCGACCGCACTCGCTGATCACGGAGGAGCTGCAAAATAACATCGAAAAAGCACTCGGTACAAAACATCCTAATATTGGCATGGACCACTCGAAATTCAGCCGACCTTGAGACATGATGTTTAGTAGTATACAGTGGTAGAAAATAATATAAGTTGGAATTTTACAGTAAATTAAGATTAATGTTTCGTTTAAGTCATGTGCATTCCACACTATTTCGCATTGGAAGTTACCTCAGATTTAAATATTTACAGAAAAGAAATAGTGCTAACAAAACTGTACCACAAGGTTTCAGGGAATTGCCAATATCTTTCATTGCGATTCTCATTTTGAAAGCGATATGTCACGCATAGTGACAAACACGTGAGTTAGTCTATGACTAAACAGCTTGGCATTTTGATTTGCTCTCATTTTCAAACCAAGTGTGTCGCCCCATAATCCGAACCTAAACACCGCAAGAGACATCATCATTCACATCACCCAGAGTTAGCTATTGTTGTTGCTTTCGGTGTTTTTAGATATGCACGTTGGGTTGTTGCTAACAAATCAAAAGTATCATTACGATTTTTATGTACATTGCTTGGATATGTGAAATACAAATACACTTTTTTCTTTTTTTACGTATTTCATTTATTCTTCGTGTTACATTCATGTTCACATTTTTAAGGAGCATTTTTTTCTTTCGGAAAAGCAGCCTAACAAACAAAACAAGAAATAAAATCATGTCCAAAAATTGACAGATCTTAAGATACGCAATATATAGGTAGACAACGATTTTCCAAGAGATGAAAATTATCCTCAGAAGAATATCCTTTTTAGCTGTACAAGTCAAAGAGGCTAAAAGTATCGGATTAAGTTTGTAACCCACCCAGACACAGCTAGCATAACGATGACAACGTCACTAAAACAACAACAGCTATATACTACTACTGCTACTACTACTACCACCACCACAGATGCTCCAACTGTTAACCCTACTTACTACTACAAATACAACGACGACAAATGATATTACAGAAGGAAGAGGAGGAGAAGGAGACGGAGGAGGAAGAGCAGGAGAAGGAGGAGAAGAAGGAGGATGGGGGGGAGAAAGAGGAGGAGGGGAGGGGAGGGAGGAAGAGGTGTGGGAGGAGGAGGAGAAGAATAACGAGGAGGAGGAGGAGGAGGAGAAGAAGAAGAAGAAGAAGAAGAACGAGAAGAAGAAGAAGAAGAAGAAGAAGAAGAACGAGAAGAAGAAGAAGAAGAAGAAGAACGAGAAGAAGAAGAAGAAGAAGAGAAGAAGAAGAAGAAGAAGAAGAAGAAGAAGAAGAAGATTAAGAAGAAGAAGAATTCCTATACTTTTAGCCAGCAATAACCCCAATACAATAGATTAATGAGTGGTAATGAATAACACGAACTGCAGCTGCTTGTTTGTGATGATATTTAGCATACATCTCGAGTTGTTGGATAGAATGATACGATGATAATCAGATAGATGCTTGCTGCAGGTAAACAAATGATGAAACGTTGCGCATGATAAAGCAAATGGAAATAGCAGAGCCGGCAATATATATAAGATGCATCAAGTTAACAAAATGAAAAAAGATTGTGTGCCATAATGCTAATGGTTCAGAACAACTTGGAAGAATGAGATCAGAAAAAGTAGTGTTCCGTTAAAAAGAAACCAGAAATTGTGTATTTACTTTAGAAGCTGAAGAAATGTTCGGTGCAATGGTTGGTGCGAGTGAATGGAAAATAATGCATAAGTCATTGAGGTAAAAGTGTTAAGTTTCAGTAACAGATATTGCCATATATATATATATACATACATACACAGATGTGTATATATATATATATATATATATATATATACACGTACATACATACACAAATGTATATATATATATATATATATATATATATATATTACTCTTTTACTTGTTTCAGTCATTTGACTGCGGCCATGCTGGAGCACCGCCTTTAGTCGAGCAAATCGACCCCGGGACTTATTCTTTGTAAGCCCAGTACTTATTCTATCGGTCTCTTTTGCCGAACCGCCAGCATCGGTTGTCAAGCAATGCTAGGGGGACAAACACAGACACACAAACACACACATACATATATATATATATGTACATATATACGACAGGTTTCTTTCAGTTTCCGTCTACCAAATTCACTCACAAGGCATTGGTCGGCCCGGGGCTATAGCAGAAGACACTTGCCCAAGATGCCACACAGTGGGACTGAACCCGGAACCATGTGGTTAGTTAGCAAGCTACTTACCACACAGCCACTCCTATACATACACAAATGTGTGTGTATATATATATACATACACAAATGTGTGTGTAAATAAATATATATATATACCTAATAGAATTGTCAGTACTGTCTTATATAATAGACATAATAACGTAGAATATATTCAGAGTCCTTGATCAGTCATTAAAAAATCAAGATTTTAAAAGTAAGGGCGGTGAATGAGAGGGAGAAAATTTATCAAGCGTATAGAAATTACTCAAGAGAAAAGGAGTAACGTTTGCGTTGTGCCACATAAGAACGTCCAAAATACCATTCCAATCACCTACAAATGAACGAGATGTTCTTAAAACTGTCTCTAGACATCTATAGAAATCTAGCCGGTTCTCTCTTCAACTGGGGGGGGGGCGGTAAACGACTACTAATCCGATGGCACCACAGTCATACTAACCTCTGGGACCACCGGCTTAACATCCGGGTCTAAGAAAATGTCTCGTTGCTACTGCTTTTGTTTCTACTCTCGGTTCCTTTTTTTCTTTTCTTTTTTTATTGGTATCTCTTTCTCTTACTATGGCTGATGGTGTTCATCTTCATAATGTTGCTGATGCTCGTTCGTCTCTATCAGTCGTTGTGCTTCTTGTATTCTTTCCTTATGTCGCTGATTTACTCTTTTACTCTTTTACTTGTTTCAGTCACTTGACTGCGGCCATCAAATTGCCCCCAGGACTTATTCTTTGTAAGCCTAGTACTTATCCTATCGGTCCCTTTTGCCGAACCGCTAAGTTACGGGGACCTAAACACACCAGCATCGGTTGTCAAGCGATGTTGGGAGAACAAACACAGATACACAACATATACACGCACATTTATATATACATATATACGACGGGCTTCTTTCAGTTTCTGTCTACCAAATCCACTCACAAGGCTTTGGTCGGCCCGAGACTATAGCAGAAGACGCTTGCCCTAGGTGCCACGCAGAGGGACTGAACCCGGAACCATATGGTTCGTAAGCAAGCTACTTACCACACAGCCACTCGTTTTGCTTTTTTTTTCTTTTCTTTTTCTTAGATAACTTCTGTGGTTGTTCGTATACAAGTTAGTTTGAGATTTTGTCGGCGCCTTTGTGGTTATTGTTTAAACTTACTCTACCGATTGCTTTGATTTTAGCGGTCAAGCTAACCGACTCATCCGTCCAACCTCTCTTCCTTTTTGGTGGCCTTTCTACAATGCGTTAGTTGGACGTTTTCGTGTCGTCTCCTCTAAGTCCGAGGGTAAAGAGAACGTGGAAAAATTACTGATATTGTTTCGACTGTCTTTTTTTTTTGTTGTTTAAGTCGTAAGTGTTGATATTGTTATTGTTGTTCTCGTTCTGGTCTTTCTTGTTGAAGGTGGTGGAAGACTTGCTCCTAAGCTCCTTGCTCCTCTCCGTATGTATGCTGAGGAAACTTTTATTCTTTTGCTGCCACTGCTTCTGCTGTTTTGATTCTAGAGGTTTGGGTAGCAGTAATGCTCGTAGGCACTCTGCTCTTCCACTGGGCAGAGAGTATTCCGGGGCATGTTTTGCGACTTTGTTACTTTCTTCCTTCCACCACCACCACCACTCACATTTGCTCGAGCTCTTTGAACTGAAAATGGTCCGAGATTCCAGCTGATCGTAACGACTCGAACTCCAGAGACATACACGCTATATTGTTGTAGGCAAGTGAGTTGAGTGCAACATTCCTATCGTGCTCCTCGATCATTACCATCATCCTGACCTCGTTACTTTGAGGTGGAACGTTGGCTAATCGTCTTCTCAAGTAAAACGGAATCGCAATAAAATCCTGAGATTTGCAAATGATAATAACCAGGGTCTAGGCCTTCGCCTCAAAGCTTGCAAACCAAAACTGTCCCGTATCGGTTCCTTCTTCTAATGTATCCTACAAATGACCACACTACCTCTAATCATTTTTTTTTTTATATGTGCTGAACTGTGATACTGTACCTTTCTTTCTTTCTTTTCCAGTTATACACTTATAAACGATGTTTGATTTTTCTGGATTAGAAACTTCAAGAATCTCAGGCGCGTAATATTGCATTTTTATATTTTAACATAATTTTCCATGCGATCGAGAGACTGTTTAAATACATTCACGGTTAGTTATAGCTGAAAAAGAAGTGTTTATTCTGGTTTCTTGGGTGTTATCCTTGTCGATATCATAGCTGTTTTATTTGTTACTGCTACTTCTGCCGTTGTTGTTGATGGTTTCCCCCTTCGAAATCAAAAGCAGCACCGGCTTTTTCCTTCTCTGACGTTGTCTGGCATTGCCATGGTAACTACAGTAGTGTTTCTAGTCAGGCATTCGCTTAACACATTCATCGCTCCACTTCTTCTCTGTTTTTCAATTAACCACTCTTTCACACCTTGAGCGTTACATTTCTGAGTGGTGAATATCATTATTTCTTCACAAATTTTCATGTTTTGTTTTGTTTTTTGCTTTGAGATTTTTGAGTTGTTGCTTTTTTCAAGTGAGACAATTTCACAATACAAGATGTAAAACCAGATAATTACCCCACCCTATGCGGGGGTGGGAGCAAAACGAAAATCAGGAAGAAGCAGGAACATTATTCTGTACAGGTGACAAAAAAAATTTAAACCAAACAAGTCCAAGTTGAGGTGTAAATATTGAAAATTTCAGAAATTTTATAGAGCCAAGATCGAACACGTGATTTTTTCAATGTCCTATTATCATAATAATGGTGATAATGACAATAATTGTTTTAAATTTTGGCACGAGGACAGCAATTTCAGTAAGAGGGTTTAGTTGATTACATTGATTCCAGAGCTTGAGAGGTACTTTGTTTTATCGACACCAAGAGGATGAAATGCAAAGCTGACTTTGGCGAAACTTAAAACCACAACATGATAAGCCAGCTAAGTATTTTGTCCGACGCTGTAATGATTCTACCACCTCAGCACCTTAATAATAATAATAATAATAATTATTATTATTATTATTATTATTATTATTATTATTATTTCTACTATTGGCTCTAGGCCTGAAATTTTGGGTGAGGGAGCTAGTCGATTATATCGACGCCAGTGTTTCACTGGTACTTAATTTATCGACTCCGAAATGATGAAAGGTAAAGCCGACCTCGGCGGAATTTGAACTTAGAACATAAAGACGGAAGAAATAACGCTAAGCCTTTTGTCCGGCGTGCTAACAATTCTGTCAGTTCACCGCCTTAACAATACTACGACTGTTAATAATCTTTTCTCTTACAAACACAAGGTCTGAAATTTTGGGGAAGAGAACTGATCGATTATATCGACCCCAGTGTTTCACTGCTACTTAATTTATCGACTCCGAAAGGATAACAAGCAAAGTCGACCTCGGTGGAATTTGAACTCAATAATAATGATAATAACAATGACTTTCTACTATAGGCACAAGATCTGGAATTTGGAGGGAGGGGACTAGTCGATTATATTGACCCCAGTATGTAACTGATACTTAATTTATCGACCCCGAAAGGATGAAAGGCAAAGCGGACCTCGTCGGAATTTGAACTCAGAATGTAACGACGGGCGAAATACCTATTTCTTTACTACCCACAAGGGGCTAAACACAGAGAGGACAAACAAGGACAGACAAACTGATTAAGTCGATTATATCGACCCCAGTGCGGAACTGGTACTTATTTAATCGACCCCGAAAGGATGAAAGACAAAGTCGACCTCGGCGGAATTTGAACTCAGAACGTAACGGCAGACGAAATACGGCTACACATTTCGCCCGACGTGTTAACGTTTCTGTCAGGTCATCGCTTTAATAATAATAATAATAATAACAACAATAATAATAATAACGATGAGGATGAAGAGGAGAAAGAGAGGAGCAATTGCACACTACTTGAATGCAAGAGCGATAAAATAGAAGACACTTTAACATGGCTTCACTGGTCTCATTAGAACAATAAAAATAGAGGATTTCTATTCGTTAAACAGAATTGACATGTCCTTTTTTTTATTACTTTTTGATAGATTGCATGAATCCATATGATAGGCTGTCTATCGATTTGTCTACAGCAGAACATTCGAGAATACATCATGGCGGTGGCACTTTAATATTCATTCAAGTGTGATCAATGTTGAATAACACAAAATTCGCTTACCTTAGCATACTTTAACTTATTGAACCATAATACAACTTGTGATACCCCAGGATGTTTACAGCAATTAAAATACTTGATAACATAGCAATTAATATGTTGTTTATTGATTATAAATTTTTCAACATTGTTCATTTTTGTAACCCACTACATTTAGGATTTAGTGTATGATTCCATAAGCCGTTTATCCATAAATATAAAAGAAAGAGTTGAAAACCACAAAAAGGAATTTAGAACGAAAAGGCATTACTTTAATTATTTAATTCCTGTTATATTAATTACATAATGTTTTTTAGAAAGAGGGTTCGAGTCTATCAAGTTACTCAACGGTTCACAATTTCTTGCAATTTTGAAATTGAATCGTTTCATCGTATTTCTCTCTCTCTCTCTTCTCTCTCTCTCTCTCTCTCTCTGTCAATGCATTTCTATATTTCGTCTTTTTCATTTGTATTTTTCTTGCATTTGTATCACATTCCTTTCCATCTAAAGTCATAATATCATTGATTTCAAAAGTTGGCACAAAGCCAGCAACTTAGGGACAGGGGTTTAGTCGATTACATAGACCCCAGGGTTGAACTGGTATTTATATAATCGACTCCGAAATGTGTGAAAGAGAAAGTCAACCTCGGAAGGATTTAAACTCAGAGCGGAAAGACGGACGGAATGCCGCTGAGCATTTCGTCCGACGTGCTAACGATTCTGCCAGCTCGCTGCCCTATTTCAATCATAATAATATTGACGATAACAATAATTCTGCATCATTGCGGAATGGGGTTTAGTTGACTGCATTGACCCTAATCTTTAAATACTACTTTGTTTTATCGACCCTTAATGCTTCGGACACAACTCATTTTAGTATTTCGCATCAATGAAACATCATGGAGTCTGTTAACATGATTTTCAATATTTCATTGTTAATAATATTTTCTTCGAAATTATATTTCACGAATTATTTTCTTATCGGACGTCTTACTGATAACTGAATAGCTTATACATGTGTGGCTGTGTGGCAATAAGCTTGCTTCCTAACCACATGGGTCCGGATTCTGTCTCACTGCCTGGTACCTTGAGTAAGTGTCGTTTACTATAGCCAGCCACTGGCCGATCAAAGCCTTACGAGTGGATTTGGTGAAAGGAAACTGAAAGAGACACATCGATGTATATAAGTATATATGTATGTGTTTATGTATTTGTCCCCCACCATCACTTGACAACCGGTGTTGGTGTGCTTATATACCAGTAACTTAGTGGTTTGGCTAAGAGACCGATAAAATAAGTACTAGGCTTTAAAACATAAATAATTTTGCATGAAGCTCTTCAGGGTGGTGCCCCAGCATGGCTGCAGTAAGATGACTGAAGTAAGTAAAAGATAATTAAAAATCAAGTAGTATTTCAAGATACTCGATTTTCAAATAAAATTCGCGCTTCATTCCGTTCCGCATTGCTTTACTGAGAACTTTAGAATAATGTAATTTCCTTCAACATAAGTGGTAGAATTTATCTACTTCCATAAGAGTGGTAAATTTTGTATCTTCGTTTATTATTATTATTATTATTATTAATATTATTATTATTATTATTATTGTTGTTATTATTATTATTAATATTATTATTATTATTATTGTTATTATTATTATTAATATTATTATTATTATTATTATTTTGTATTATTAATTCAGAGTTGATTTCCCAATTAAAGAATAAATTGTATCCCAATTGAAGAATAAGCTGAATTTAGAATAACAAAGTTCTATACAATATATTTTGCTTTTGTCTTCCAATATACAACGAACAATGTCATTCCCGGGCAACGCCGGGTGCCTCTGCTAGTGTGTGTGTGTGTGTATAATCGAATACATATATGAGAATTTGTTTTGGGGTTTGAAAGTGAACCTGACTCTAAAAGCGTGTAGTCGTTTTTAAATCACGTAATAGTTTTATTCACATACCGAACTATAGTTTCGACAATTTTTGGCTTATCAATTGTACAAATATATAAATAAAGGATTTAAGAGAGTTTAAAGTTACAAGGTAAAAATTAAACATTTTCGTGAGATTTTTTACCTTGTAACTTTAAACTCTACTAAATAATTTATTTATGTATTTCAACCATTGATAAGCAAAAACAGGTGGAAACTACTTTAGAATGTGAATAAATTTATACAAAGTTTAAAAGCGACGACTATTTTTCAGATTCATGTGCGATTTCAAACACCCAAACAAATTCTCTTATATTTTTTTCTTGCGTGGGAATACGTTTCTTTTTTCCATATATATAAATATAAACATATATGAGAACATTTAGTGGAGATGATACTCACATATCCTCTCTAGTACAACTGTTTTTTGTGCTCGTTTATGAGCTGAGGGGTAACACAAATCTTAGTAGAAGGTAAAAATTTCAGTTGTCAGTAATTTATATCAAAATAAACGAAATCATGCTTCCAGTGATTTATAAGACGTGAGTGGATGAGAAACTTTGTTCTATTTACGTACT
>NC_043003.1:81489892-81617392 GCF_006345805.1 Octopus sinensis | reverse complement strand
TCTTGTACCTGTATTGCAAAGAGCCAGCCTTGTCACACTCTGTGTCACGCTGAATCTCCCCTAGAACTACATTAAGGATACCCATGTCTGTAGAGTGCTGAGCCACTTACAGGTTAATTTCACGAGGAGGCTGTTGCGTTAATCGGATCAACTGGAACCCTTGTCGTCGTAACCGACAAAGTGCCACGTACATATGTATTATTTGATAGACACAATGCATCTTACATTTTATATATATGATTCTGTCTACCAAATTCAGTCAAAAGGCAATGGTCGACCCTGGGTTATAGTAGGAGACAGTTGCCCAAGGTAGGGGCGAATACGAAACCAGAGAGACAGACAGACAGAGAAATGCATGTGTGTGTGTGTGTATGTGCACACTTCATGAACGTGCATAGTTTCAGTTGACCAATATACAAAGTATCATTGAAGATGCGAATTTATCACACAAGCCGAAGTTTTTAATGCGTCAAGATAATTATGTGCAACTGTTTTCAATCCGAGAAAACATCAACAACTTTGTAATATGTAGTAAAATTAGTTATACATAATTAAGTATCAATCATTTATGATATTAAAATTAAATGTGAATTCTTCCATTGCCATATTCATTGTATTCTCTCTATATTCTTCTCTTAGAAATGAGACTTACCGTTGTCACCGTCATTTACCACTGCTACAAAGAAAATGTTACATTCAAATCCTATTTTTCGCACTAGCTTGCACAGTGTCTTCAAATCAACAACTGCTGAGGAGATTATGGAGTATATGACGCTCGTTATAAAGATTATGATTTTATAGGGAAGGGTGGGGAAGAGGCGTAGGAAGAGAAATGAAGAATGCAAAAAAAAAGCCTGGAAAAAATAACTATTGAAAGGTACAAGGATAAGGAAAAAGAAAATAATATCTAATCATTAACGACAGACCAACTGAAATTAGAATATCAGAAGTGTACCGCTTCTCTATAATTACACAAAGGCGTTTCGTTTGGGAGCGGACCACGCGCGTCCGTATATACAACTGTGTGTGAGTGTTTGTGCATGCGCAAGTGTGTACGCATGCAAAAATATGAAGGCAGATAGATCCACGCATTACATATTTAGGAGTGCATTTATGCGAGAGTATTGTGTGAGCGAGCGTGAACGTGAGCTTCCAATTGTCTACGCATGCGTCAATATGAACAGAGATCTACACATGACATATATAAGTATAATGTATATGTATGTGTATGCGTATATGTATATATATATATCTATATATATATGTGTGCATATATATATTTTTATATATCTATATATATATATAGATGTGTGTGTGTATATATTTTTATATATCTATATATATATATATGTGTGTGTGTGTATATATTTTTTTATATATCTATATATATGTGTGTGCATATATATTTCTATATATCTATATATATATGTGTGTACATATATATTTTTATATATCTATATATATGTGTGTGTGTATATATATTTTTATATATCTATATATATGTGTGTGTGTATATATATTTATATATTTATATATATATTTATATATATGTAAATATTTATATATATATATGTATGTATATATTTATATATTCATACATATGTATGTATATATATGCATATATATGTATATGTGTATATATATATATATATATGCATATATATATGTATGCATATATGTATATATATATATATATATATATGTGCATATATATATGTATGCATATATGTGTATATATGTATATATGTGTACATATATGTATGTATATGTATATATATATATATGTATATATATGTATGTATGTGTATATGTATGTATGTATATATATATATATATATATATATATATATATATATATATATGTATGTATGTATGTATGTATGTATGTATGTATGTATATAGTAAAATGGAAGTAGAAAGGAAATATTGAAAGTAATTAAGCGAAAAACTATAGGTAACATCCACAGATAAAATTATTACGCTAAGCTTGTTATAAAATCAGTGAGATATTGATTTCTTTTGATTGGGCAAAAGGGACAATTTTTCTAGGTTATGGGCATAGTCTATATAATCAATCATGTGTTTAGGTAGATGTGTTTAGGTAGATGTATTTTACACACCCAAGGTAAAGAAAATGCAACGTTATCGTGGTTGAAACTGAATTCGCTTCAGTGAATTACTAAATACCGTAATAAATATATTGATATACCACACTGGGAGAAATTTCGAAAGAAAATACAAAATTAGTTGCTAGAGAGAGAAATATGTTGAAATGAGATGGTAGAAAAGGAGTGTTTGAAGAAGAAAATACACTAGTAGAAATATTTAAAGATTGGAAAAAGCAAGAATTAGGAAGAGTGGGTAAATGAAAAAAACGTGTTTTGACGTCAATAAACTTAAACTGTGAAAAGCAAATTTTAAGATAATTTTTGAAAAAGAAGCCAACGCGAAATGAACCAAATAGCTGGATCAATGAAATGCAGGATTAGAGAGTGATATTTTACCACCATTTTCTGCTATGGCTACAGCTATATTAATGAACTGAATTACTATGAAACTTTCATCAATGGTAACTGTAGAGACGAGAACAAATTCAGTCGTAACGACAAATTTCATCCGTATAAGATAATGACCTCGTCTTTAAGACATTATCTTTCAAAAAATTATTGTTCAAAATTATCTTTCAAAAAATGCTGATACCGAGTATATCAAAAAGCAAGACCAACTTTTTCATTACAACATAAGTATGAAGTACCTCGTATAAATCATAGAATTTAATAAAACTATTACCTATAATCTTACTACCTCAACTACTCCACAATATTAAAAACAAAAAAAAACACCACAGTCACCTACGATGCACTTCCATAAACAACCGATGCGTAAAAAGGGCATCACAATTGCTACTATAACTGACATCAAGTCATGCCGTTGTGGTTGTGTTTATTTCCGTTTAGCTGAAATTTAATTTTCTCCTCTAAAAGTTTTCCAGACAATAAGACTGGTCGTTCAATGATTAATACTTCTGGTCATCAAAGACCAAGTAACTACTTTTATTTACTTTGATAGAAATGTATGTTCATTAGATGTAATCATATCAATATTCTCCAGCTTTCTTATTGTCCTCAATACTGTTACAATGTTTTTCTTCGTTGATGCAAAAGAAGAAATACCTTTATCTCACGCACAAGCAACATATTTGTCACCAATATACGGTTTGTTAATACTTTTATAGAGTTGTTGTTCTTTCTTTAGTTACTACTAGGTAATTAGGCTTGGCATAGCAATATGTAGATGCTAAAGAGCTATTATAATAAATAACTTGATTAACGACAGATTTTAGTTTGTTATTTAATGCGTAAATGTTTTACTTGGACTCATTGAAGATGCTGCTGGATGTGAAGTTCACAATTATCATAGTTATAAAGAATACACTTCTGAACCACCACCATATACCATTGATTTTATTTCTGTTTTCTCCGGTTTATCACACACGAGATCAAACAAAAGTTCAAAACATCTGGACAGCTGAGCGGTCTTGTCAATCGAAGCTACTGTTTCACTGTCGCAAAAGTTATATAAAACCTGTTGCTTCGGGAATATTTGAAGTAAGAAATAAGACTTTAATTTCAGAATATGATTGCCAGAAATTGTATGAAAAATATCTGCGGTTTTGCGAAAGTCTACTTTTCAAAGTCGTGTTGAACAAGAATCAAGGCACATGTATAGAACGGGTTTTAAGAACAATCTCCCATTTAAAATATGTAATGTGAGAAAAATGGAGATTGTTAAAGGCATACTTTAATTTCGTTTTACGTTATTAATTAGTTACACGAGAGAACTTAAATTACTCCAGAAGATATTCTAAAGAAAGATATCATAGGCTCAATCATTAATAAATTATACCTACCACTAGTCATAGCATCAAAAATGACAAAATTGTATCTCCTAGATTCCCTTACCGAAACACTACAATATACATATACTATATACATCGTTGAAGTTCCAAATACTAATCAAATAATAAATAGTAACCCAAACCTTCTGATATAGAAAACCAATCTAGTGACATGTAAATAGCGACCGTTATGTGAAAACATAATAATTAAGTTAGAAATAATTCAAATTTTCTAAAATTAGACATTGTTGGACATTAAATAGGGAGTAATGCTCACGAAGATTTTTCATATCTTTCAACTATTTCTCGTCACTAATTAATTTACATATAGCCTCCGCAATTTTCCATGCCGATAACTTAATAATATCTTCACCGATTTGAAATTCTTCGTGATATTACCAAGATAAATATATTTATTGCATCATAAATTGCAAATTTATTATTCTTATACATGTAAGCTACGTTCTTTTAAGATGTCTGTTTGGACATTAATTTCTTTAAATTCCTTTATGTACTTATATATGATTTTATTGTGATTATCGAATCACAGCATCGGAAGCTAATTGTGTATTATAAATTTTCTTATATTTCTTTCTATAGTACAGATCCAGATTGTTATTACATGAATAATAACACAAAATCCTTATCATTTACTAAAATACTGATGTTGATGCAGTTGTACTTCATTAGAAAACAATGATATAAAATTAAATAGGGTCAGCTTGGTAGGCTTTTGACGCAGGGGTTTAAACATGTTCTAATATATGCAAATATGCATCTCAGCATAATCTGAGGCTCGTTTTCTATAGAGGAAGGAAATGTAAGATTACACTTAAATAAATAGTGGTAAAAATAAATGAAATATATGGAATGTGCTTTTGAAATATTTTAAATCTTTCATAAACTATGAATAACAGGAATGCTGTATTTGAATGAGAATTATCTTGAAAACAAAGGAATAGCTTATCCATTCTCCGAACTTGATTATTTGAATGAAGTTCATGTTTTCCATATGAATAGTGAATATGTTTGCAGGATATGTTTGCAGGATTTCTTATTCATCATAATGGAAAGGATGGTACACGTGTGTTTGTACAAGTAAGACGGCTTTTTTTTTTATTTTTCTCAAGTTCGATTCCTAATTTTAGTTGTTTCCATACTTTTTCGAAAAGTACGGTCATCACAAATACCATTCTCTGAAGTGAACCGGTTAAATTACTTATTATTGCTTACTTCTGACCAACAAAGGCTAATTCCTCAGCCATCGACTAAGTTTTAAAGAAAATATATATTTATATTCATTTATAGGCGTAGGAGTGGCTGCGTGGTTAGTAGCTTGCTTACCAACCACATGGTTCCGGGTTCAGTCCCACTGCGTGGCATCTTGGGCAAGTGTCTTCTACTATAGCCTCGGGCCGACCAAAGCCTTGTGAGTGGATATGGCAGATGGAAACTGAAAAAAACCCGTTGTATATATATATATATATATATATATATATATATATATATATATATATATGTGTGTGTGTGTGTGTGTGTGTGGTGTGTGTGTGTGTGTGTGGTGTGTGTGTGTGTGTTTCTGTGTCGCTTGAAAACCGATGCTGGTGTGTTTACGTCCCCGTAACCTAGCGGTTCGGCAAAAAGAGACCGATAGAATAAGTACAAGGCTTACAAAGAATAAGTCCTGGGGTTGATTTGCTCGACTAAAGGCGGTGCTCCAGCATGGCCACTGTGAAATGACTGAAACAAGTAAAAGAGTAAAAGAGTATTGATCATATATTTTACGGTTTCCAAAATAGTAGCCGCTCTGGTATGCAGAGCCGATGCTTAGTTTCAAGTTCTTAACTTTAAACTTAGGAGAAAATACTGCAAGATTATAACATGTAGATGTTCTAGGAGAAATGAACCCATTCTTTATTTTTATCAACTGAAGTATTTAAATGTGTGTTCTTTGAGTCATATTGGGACGCCTACAATGCAGTATAGGATTATAAGGTAATTACAGGTACTGAAATATTTTCACATTGCACTTTCTGGACAAGTAATAGCTTTAACAAATAAGTACATCTTTAAATTTAAAGTTCACAAAATTCTGCTATTTGTGCTTCCAGCAGAAATACTGTTATTCATTTCAAATTATTTCAAGCTACGGTTAATTAATGTTCTTGATTAATTTGACATTAATTGATAATCTTCATAAGACGATTTTACAAATTTGTGCTAAAAGCGATTGTCCATAAGATAATAAACGGATTATCTCACCTTGTTATGCATGTGGTTGTATTGTGTAATTTTCGAGAATATAAGAATGGAATTAATTTTTACCACCCGAAACGTGTACCATGAATGTTTTACAACACAAACATCACGATGTATACTTGAAGAATGTAATTAAGTTGTAAATATTAATTAACAATATTTTTCATGTAATATCAACAGCTTTCTTCAGGTTCTCTATATAAGATTCACACGATTAAAATTCAGGAATTGAGTGTCAGACATGATACGAGAGATAATTTCATCAATAATCTCGGACGGTACACGACCAATAATAGATTAATCAGCTGTCAGCAACCGATTGAAAGAAAATGTCGGAGATTTCTGTAACAACATCACTGAACAGCATTAGACAAAGGCCAGTGACAAACAACTTAGCTGCCCCATGTAGCATAACTACCAAGCATCAACAGAGTCGGGTCGGGAAGATTTTTGTTAGTTTATATATATTTGCTAATAAAGTTTCGTGCACTAATTTTGGTTATTTGGACGAGAGCAAAAATACCAGCTAACTCAGAAAATGCAACCATTATCACTGTATGAAAGTGAAACTAACTAATGTCAATTTAGTTTTCAGCCTTCCAGAAATGAGAGACAAAATAGCATACAGACAGATTTAGAGACAGACAGAATCGAATATTTGGCTTTCAGTTACATAAACATTTGAATCAATCATCAAGATGTTAGGCTTCTTTTCCTGCATGCATTTTTTATGAGACTTATGAATTATGGTGATAAAATGGAACTAAATAGGTAACAACATAAAGAGAAATATATTGACATAAAAAGTTTCCAACAAGACTTGTTGCGGCAAAGCATAGTAAACTTTTTTGCATGTTCGTAGGTGCATTGAAATATATTTCGAATTCGTATCGTGCAAGATAAAATCAGATACAACATTTGAAACAGAACTAGTCATCATATCTTTAAATTAAACATCGTCTTCAAATTGAAATACGTAACACGTTCGATTGAATTGTAATTGGATATGAAGGTTATTGCTGGTATATTCCTTTGAATTTTTTGTTATGCCAAAATAATAACTAGGGTATATCTCTAATTCATTAGGGGAAATTTCATATCAAAGAAAATCGACAAAGAAGTCCTCACGAGAAAATATCAAGTTGTTAAGAAAGATTACAAACCATACAGATAGTTTAATCTGTTCAGTGAAGTACATTATGCAGATTATATTTGCAGATTCTGCGGGTTATACTACTTACTTTCAGATTTTAAACTTTACGTAGAACATCTCAATATATTGATTTCATGTCTCATCATAGACACACTCATTCCCCCTCTCTCTGTACTCTTCTAACGCACACACACACACACATATATATATATATACATACACAAATATATACCTATATACATTACACAGACACACATAAACATGTGTGTGTGTGTATGTGAGTGTATAGATACACATGTATAAGCATGAGAGTAGGCAAAAGGACATAGACACATGTACTACATATATCATCCTTATTTACGAATGTATATATGCCTGTATATGTCTGTATATACTTATTTGTTATACTGCTTATATAATATCTTCGATTACAATGCACCAAGTACACGTTTTATCAATTTATGCTAATTTAAGTCGGAAGAGAAAGTAGAAAGTAGAAGTTGTTGAAATTTATACCCAGAACGGAAGAGATAATAAAATATCACACAGTAATTTTATCTGATGCTCTACCAACTCTGCCACCTACTTGCGATGTATGTAGGTATGTGTGTTTGTGTACGCGTGCGTGTCTTCTCTCTTTGTCTATTTGGCTCTTTCTCTCTCTTTTGTCTCTTTGTTTCTCTCTCACTCTCTCCCCACATATACGTGTATCTATATATAAGTGTATGTATACGTGAGCTGACACATAATTTGATAGATAGAAATAAGCACTCATACACACACATATATAGGCACATATATTATATATATATATAGATAGATAGATACATACATACTGACAGACCCACAGACAGACAGATAGATAGATAGATAGATATAGATAGATAGATAGATAGATAGATAGATAGATAGATAAACACGTACACACAGATGTATAAAGAAAGAGAAAATGAGAGAAGGGAGCTAACGAGAGACTGAGTTTCGTATTTGCTTTGCAAGATGTGAAACCGTGTGCTAATACAAGTACCTTGGGAGGGTCATTTTGTCAATAAAGACACCAACACTGTTTTACTCCCTTTTGTTATTATCTAAAGTAATTAACTAATTAATCAAATAACTAATCCACTGCTTGACTAATCATTTGGTCAACAAATCATTAGCTTTGTTACCTTTCTATCGTTGTCATTCATTTCCTTATCAAATGACGTACCCTCATTGCTCGGGTCCGTCGCTGCATCTAATCCAGTTTGGAAACAGCACGACAGACCTAGAGCAATGATAGCACATCGTTAATAAGGTTGTGGATGGCAACAAGAAGATTCTGACAAACTCACTATTTGATTGATTTATTGATTAAGTGATAAGTCAGGCAATTTATTAATTAATTGGCTAATTAGTTAACTACTTGACTAATAACGATAATGATAATGCGAAATAGAACCGGTGCGTGCATCTTCATTGGTAGAATTGCCCTTACATATGTGTGTATATATGCAAATGGATGTGTATGTATATTGATATGCTTATAAATATAAAAATATGTGTATTTGTATGCGTTATTGTCTGTTGTGAATGGATATGTATGTATGGAGGGAGCATTAATTCAAAAAAATATTTGGTAAATGATAAAAATATCTTTTAAAATGTACAGAGCTTCAGATCAGACATAAAACCAAGATTTATGATTAATGTATAATTGATGAGAAATCGATATAATAAATAAAAATAATAATTATTAACATGAATATATCTCAGAAAATGCCAGTGTTTATTTCAACATGATGAAGAAAACAATAATTTTTGAAAATATTCTATCTTTCATTATGTACAAAATATATTGAAAAGGCATTCAAAGAGTTACTCCAAATATTGAATGTGTGTGTATATATATATATATATCCATATACCCCACCTTTACCCCCACCCCAACCCACACCCACCCTTGCTTTCTTCACCTCACCAACATCCCAACACCACCGCAGCACACACCACCACACCACACAACACCAAATGACATCACACCATCACGCACACACTAGCACTGACCAACCAAACCCTTGTGAATGGATTTGATAAACGGAAACTGAAATAAAACCCGTCGTATATATGTGTGTATATATAAATATATATGTACACACACATATAATATAGATATATATATATATATAAGTAGTAACTTACGTTAGATAACTATATATAAAATATATAGTACAATGAAATGTTGCAGGCTATTCCTGATAATATTGTAAGAATTTCCTTCCCTGCCATCTGTTTTTTTAACAATGAATTTCTTAGCTATTAGCTAATTCATACATGAAACAATGTGTAGGAATTAAAGTTCTGTAGTAAACCAAAATGTTTCAGAATATATACTTTGTATCAGATTTAACTTATATTAAACCTTCTTTGTCAAGTGTCCTTTACTTTTATGTAGGCTACCTACAAACAGTTAGTTGTCAACTGCATGTATGTAATTAATGCTTTAACAAATGCAAGCAATTGTTTACAGCATTTGGCTAACATACATACACTTCATTAATTTTTCATGTTTACAGAACTCTATAATGCAGTGATATTCTGTATAATCTTGCTTAAACATAAATGTGTAGTGAAGCAAGTTATCTTTGACGAAATAGCATTAACTTACAAATGAGTTATTCATAAACCGGAAGTTCCGTATATACCGACTGTTGATATATGATAAACATATATACTTGAATTCTCTCGAAACAATGTTGGATTGTTTTGTAGACTTGCAGTGGTTTGTTTGAAACATTTCACAAAAAAAAAAAAAAATTATGAATAGAAATAGTCTAGGAAAGATTAACTAGAACAAAGATTTGTTTTTCACCAAAATAAGATTTAATAATCTTGATATATGCCGGGAAAATACCCTTTTTGAAAATGTGAAGAGGAAAGTTCTATTTTAGTTCGTATGCATAATCATTCCTTTACCTCATTGCCGTGGCTCTCTAAATTACTAATCTTAATGCACTGTTTAATAATTAAATAATGAAATACGAAATATGTACAGCTTCTTGTCACTAGATCAGAGAATAGGAAACATACATCAAATTTATATACAGAATTTGTGAAGACAAATAATGTAACAGGTGTTTGATTGAAACTATTTCGGTTTTAATTGTGCAGTAGGAAGTTAACTCGATAAATGTCAAAATTTAAAGAGTTATTAGCATAGACTTAACATACCCAAAATATATGGAGAAAAATGCTTAAGACATTACATAATTTACTTAAAATAACGGGTGTTGCAATAGATCTAGTTAAAAAAATACAGTTTGCAAGATATATTCCTTGCCCAAATCCAATATATCGGCAGTCCATTCTCTTCTTTTATAGAACTTTATAGGTAAAAAATATTTTAGGCTTTACTGATTCTAAGTCCCAAATATGTCATCATTACGTCTTTTCCTTAATAAGTTATGAAATTTTTTCACAGCCTATGTGGCCGAAAGTTATTCATTATGGGAAATGCTTTGTGGATTAACATTAATCTGCCACAGGTTTACCGGTAATACAGTCTCACATTTCCGAACACAAGCTTGTCTCCTTTTGTTATAAAAAAAAAACAACTTCCATGAGAAAAGCTTCAAATGTATTTCTATGAGCAAATAACAAATATAAAGTGTATTAAAAGAAATAAACTGAAGAAAATTTACGTTTAAAATATACTATATTTGTTTGTGATTGTAATTTAAAAGTTGCTTTATTTTCTGGTTATATTTGCGATAGAAATTGGCTACGGTTGCTAAGTACATCTAAAACATTTTCGTTATTTTTCATCAAATTTATGTTCTTTCTTCAATAATTTTCCTTCTTAGCACGTATAAAACTTTTGGAGAAAGCGAGGGTGAATAAATTCTACACGCCGTAAACTAGAAAGTATTAATGGGCAACCAAATATTAAATAGGGAAAGCACCATCGATAGCGAAAGACTCAACGACGTCAATTATTATATATCAGAATTGAAAGGAAGATTATGGTCCTATATTTGTAACGCTTAATGTCAAATGTATTGATCTGAAGACTAAGTGGATGAAGAATTATATAAATTTGCATATCTTAAAATATACGAAGGAAAAAAAATCTTACTTTGAACTCAAAACTTCAAACTAAGAAAATCGAAATAATAGAAATAAAAGGTAATGGACTTTACGTATGACAAAAACATTGGCATTATTTAATTCTATAACAAAAACTATATAACATATTCATTACTGAATATAATGAAGTGTGCGGATGACAACAACTCTAAAGTACTCTCCTTCTAAATCAGTGGAAATGTTCAAACCTACATTTACATTATCTACTAAATGATTAACAATTGGCATAAATTATTTCTCCTTTATGATAAATCTCTTCGGGATATCACGTATTAATTTGGTACTAATTAAAAAGAAGTATGAAACTCTTGGAGTCTTTAAACTTTCAGTAATGATATAGCAGTCTCACAAAATCATATTGTCTAAGACTACCTGATCATTCTAATTCATTTTGAAGATAGATTTCTTTGATGAAATTTGAATCAATGTCTCAATTATGTATGTATGTATGTATGTATACTTGCATGTTTGTTTGTGAGTGTGTGTGTGTGTGTGTGTGTGTGTATGTGTGTGTGTGTGTGCGTGTGTGTGTGTATGTGTGTGTGAAATTTTTAACAGCTCAATCTTATGGGAAAAACTATATACTTAGATTATTGCGTTGGTGGAAAGTAGCTATAGTTTCCTTTGATGATACTATCAAAACATGACAAGAGCTCTTCTCTTTGTTTAACTGATTGCCGTATGAAATACAAAGTCAGGTCAAATACTTATGGAGCTTCTGGTCAAAAGAAAGAATACTTTTTGCGTCGAGTGATATATTTGTGTGTGGCTGGGTGTCTCTGTGTAAAGTAGTATATATATGCATATATGAGAGAGTGTGAGTGTGTGTGCGCGCGCGCGTGTGTGTGTGTGTGTGTGGTGTGTGTGTGTGTATGCGTATGCGTGTGTGTGTTTTAAATGCCAAAGCAAGTTAAACTGTTTTAGAATTTTTAATTTATTTTTGCTATCAGGAATATTTTAAGAATATGATTGCAAAGAAAATAGGCGAGAAGAAAAGGTTCGAAACGGTTCGTCTGCCGAAGAAGGTATTTAACCAAATTTAAAATGTTCACAGATTCATTACATTGACAAAGCTGATATTTCTCATGCTTATATTATAACTTAAGTATACAAGAAGGATTAGTTCGAGCCGATGGAGTGCGATTGTCAATTTCCCAAAAAAAAAGGAAAATTTACGAAATGGTTGATATTCAGTTAAAGATTAAAATTATTTTAGGATAGATAACGAAAATATATTTAGTAGTGTTTCAAAAACTATTTTGTCAATGTTTATGAATAACTGTATTAATTATTACATAATACCATTTAAAATAGTGTTTTAATTAAAATATATTTGTTAGGTTTTTGAGAAAGTTTGTGTGTGTGCGTGTCGTATTCCTCGTTTCACTCTTTCTTTTCTACCATTACACTACAGTATCAGCCGTCGATTTTTTTTCCATTCGAAGGGAGTTTTTTTCCCCCACTATTTGCTCGCCATTATTTAAAGATTTATCTACTTCGAGTTCCGCCGTTTAAAAATAAATTATATATACTTTACAATTATAGTCCTCATCCTGCTACTTATTGAAAGCTTTGCTACTTCCAGTCTTTCTCTGTACTTTCTCTGGCTCTTACTGTCTCTCTTTGTCTTATTCTTACCGCCTCCTCTCTCTCTCTCTCTCTCTCTCTCTCTCTGCCTCGTTTTCTTTTCATCTTATACACTTCCTTTCCTTAATCTTACTACCACGAACACTACCAATACGTCTTTCATTTCTCTACTTTCCATTCTCTTTCTCAAGATTAAAGTGGAGATGCTGCTGATTATGTTGGTACGCACGTCATGTACTGAAACTAACAGCAGCTGTTTTTAAGTCATTTGAGCGGTAAGACAAATTTTGTGGAATCCTAATTGAAATTACGGTTACAGCACAATAGAGACTTATCTTTTACATATAATGGAATACAAATGAAGTTTCCATTAAATAATGCCACGGAAAACTGACTTGCCACATGCACGCATTTTGATCTGGTTTAAGAACGATGTTCACATCAACCAAATTGATTTTCTCATATTTGCAGAACTTCTACATCAATAGAAAGTACTCTTGGAGTATTCTTAAAACCCAAAAGGTTCATGATCCTTAAAGTATCCTTAACAGGAAATCATTCTACATGGAAAACAGCAAATGCACTAAATGATCTCCAGCATTATCTGTCAATGAACTCAAAGTAGTTACTCTTTACTCTTTTACTTGTTTCAGTCATTTGACTGCGGCCATGCTGGAACACCACCTTAAGTCGAGCAAATACACCCCAGGACTTATTCTTTGGAAGCCTAGTACATATTCCATCGGTCTCTTTTGCCGAACCGCTAAGTTACGGGGACGTAAACACATTACCATCGGTTGTCAAACGATGTTTGGGAGGGGACAAATACAGACACACAAACATTACACACATGCATATATATATACGATGGGCTTCTTTCAGTTTCCGTCTACCAAATCCTTTCACAAAGCTTTGGTCAGCCCGAGGCTGAAGACAATGAATAAAACCATTTTTTATTTCTTTGATGAGAAGAGAAGAGCGGTTTAAATATTAATGGAGAATTTGTTACATTTTTATGCATGTATGTTTGTAAGCATGAATGTAATCATGTATGTAAGCATGAAGCATGAATGAGTGTGTAGTAGTAGTAGTAGTAGTAGTAGAAGTAGTAGTAGTAGTAGTAGTAGTAGTAGTAGTAGTAGTAGTAGTAGTAGTAGAAGATCGCCAATGCCAGTATACTTAAATGTAGCTAATTCATTTAAATCATATTTAAAATATAAGCAGTTGCAGATTCTTTTCTCTCTCAACTCTATATTTTCATATTAAATCTTATTTGTAACGTTACCTGTGGTATTAATGGGAAATAGCATTCGGGTTCACTTAGTGAAGGCAGTATAACTGAAACAGCTCTACCTTATGTATTGAGTACTTTCTCTCAAAGTAAATTTTTATTAATTCCCATCCACAATAAATATGCGCAGTTACATCAACATAGCTATCATGATTTAAATAATGTTATTGCCATTAATATTTCTATTTATATCTCCTTTGGTCATCAAGGAAATATTAATGGTTTAATTATAACCAGTTAAAGTAAAAATACTGCAGTTAAACTATTGGTAAAATGTCTAACTAAATTTAACATTCTTTCTTTGTGTTCTTTCTTTCGATCTCAAACGTGTGACGGAAATCTTAGTTATCAGAATTAGTTGAGAGTTGGGCAAATTTGCGCCCGGTATTTAAGTTCCCACTTGACGTCTTAATGTAGATCTCCTTAGGGTCGATTTGTTTTACATCCATTATCATCTTTTACCCTCAAGTCAATAAAATTATAGCTTGTTAGACTATTCTCATTACAAACATTCAACAAAAATCATGTTATACATCATTATCTACGATACATTTGACATTGAAATTGATCATTTATATAAAAAAATAATTCAAATTTTAACATTCCAGGGTTTATAATAATTATATTTCGTTTTACTTCCCTATTACTATGAACTTTTCAATAGCATATAAGTGAAAAGAAATTAGTTGCTCTACTGTTAATGTAACAGTCGTTGCAAATGCCATAGCATCAATACCTCAAAACATTTTTATGCAACTAAAATATTTTTTTTATCGTAAATCATGTTTTAAGCATAGTGTTCTTTTATGGATTAAATTCGATATCATTACCCATGTCGCTAAAAAAAAAACACAAAAAGTATCAAGTATTAACAATCGGATTTATAACAGTGAAAAATAATACTATTCACTGTTCACAACAAATGAAATCTGTAAATTTCTTTTTTGTTAAATGCAAGAATATGTATTTCAGCATTCAAGTCAAAATTAGATAAATATAAAAGTATTGATATCGATAAAATTTGCTTTACTGAAAGCTTTTAGAAAATTTTACGGAGATATGTGCTATCTTGAATGGATTTTGAAACCTACATAACTTAACTTCAATTTCCATATAACAGGTACTTTCAAGAAACAACTTTATTGCTGCCATTCCAAATTAGATAATTAAAATTTATCTGCTACAGAAGTCACATTCATTGAAATTATAAAGGAGGAATAAAAGAGATCAATAATTAAAAACACTTATATATAGTATTCAAGTAATAAGTATTTCTTCACAAATTTATTTCCGATTTATAGATTAGATTAAGATTTACACACTTTTAGAATTACAGAAACGCTAAAGTATTCTTCATCATGGATACGCATTCTTTGAAATAAGTTAGAAGTTATTGAGAAAAACCTTTAAATCCATAGAATACAATACTGTCCAGTACTCAGAAAAGATGCAATCACAAACGAAATTTGTTAGCGAAAGATGCCTTTCAAGCTTTAAACGTATTGATTTATACTAGAATGTATATATGTAATCAATATTAGTTTTACTAAACTGTACTTGTCAATATCAAAACATATATGCGTGCATGAGAATATGTACTTGCATATGATGTGTGTTTAGGTATATAAAAGTGTGTTTAGGTATACTTACATACGATGTGTGTTTAGGTATATAAAAGTTTAAAATTTATCAAACTTTGTTTTTTCTTTTTACTTTGGGCAATTTATATTTTCTTCCCATATTAGGTTCTAGAATCTTAGGCTAACCTTTCCACCCACTACTCCTGAAAATGTGGTGTAGATTCCTCAAGCACATCCTCCTTAAGGTCCTATCAAAAGTAATTTTCCGGTTTTCTGGCGTGATCAACTAAAATTATGGATGTTAACCTTCTCGTTTTTGGTCTGCCATTGGAGTCTCCTGCCTGTTTGCAACTCCTTCCTGACAGTACGATTGCAAATAAAAGTGGTTGCAATGAAATTCCTCCGAAAGATTTCTCAGGTAACGTTACTCGGAAGAATGCGTTGATGGAGATTAAGGAGTCACTCCAGGTCAAGCCGCCACTTCTCCGTATTGAAAGGTCATAGATGCGGTAAAGCGGATAATCTAAAATAACAAAATGAAATTCAACTGGAAATATCATACCACTATCAAGAAAAATGGTTAAGTTACCTTCTCGGAACATGCCGACTCCTAAAACGTCGGTTTACCGATTTCCATGGCGCATAAATTCCCCAAATGGACAGGACAGCGGTCCGTCGCAGAATTACTCATTTTGCAAGCTGAATGGACTGATGTTACGTGAAATGAAGTGTTTTGTTCATGAACACCACGCGTCGGTCCATGAATCGAAACCACAATCCAACGATCATAAGTCCAACACCCTAACAATTAAGCCACACGCCTCCCCTATTACACTACTGAATGACTTTTAAGTAAATAGTAGACGAAGATATAGAATATTTCCTTGCCATATACGAAACATAATACAATTATGTATTAAACAACTAAATCATTTTCAATCATGCTAATTTGCTCTAGTTTATGATCTAAATATTACAATTTTATACAAATCAATTTTGTTATATCTATATTAAGTAATTCCCTTTCAAAATGTTTCTAAAAATATGTCTACTTAGAAGATCTACTTAGAAGATTTGAGTAGCATGACTGGGATGCCTGTTTATAAGATTAGAATTATTTTTCCTTTGAACCTAAGCTTTTCTACCTATACACAACTCTAAAAATCTATAAAATAATATGATTAGATAAGTGAGGCGGTGAGCTGGCAGAGATGTTAGCACGCAGGGAGAAATGCTTAGCGGTAGTTCGTCTGCCTTTACATTCTGAGTTCAAATTCTGCCGAGGTCGACTTTGTCTTTCATCCTTTCGAGATCGATACATTAAGTACCAGTTGCGTACTGGGGTCGATCTAATCGGCTGGCCCCCTCCCCAAAAATTTCGGGCTTTGTGCTTAGAGTAGAAAAAGATATGATTAATTAAGTACGCGAAAACTCCTAAAATGAGATTTGTAAAATAAGATTATAGATATTGCGGGAAATAATATTATACTCTTTAAGCGATGCAAACAAAAAAAATGATCTTATACAACATTACTGGTTACTACCTTGAAGATTGTGCGCCATAAGTTATGCAGCGTATCATCTTCAAGGGTTTTAGTCACTGGTGTTGACCTCGTATTTCAGTCATGTACGTATTTTATCCTACTATATTTATTAAATCGCTAAATCACATGAACACACGCAACACAACTCATTGATAAATATAAACATAGACAAGAACACAAAAACATACATACATACACAGAAAAGCACACGCACTCTTATATACACACACAGTTATTTAGCATAGCAGGACACGCTCAACTTACTATCTAGATATTGGTTTCAAATTTTGGTATAAGGCCAGCAATTTGGGGAGACGGGATGAGTCGATTACATCAACCCTGGTACTCAGCTGGTGCTTTTTTAATCGACCACGATAGAATCAAAGGAAAAGTCCACCTCGGCAGAATTTGCACGTAAACAATGATGAAATATCACTAGCAATGAACGTTAACAATGATAAAATGCCACTAAGCATTTTCCCTGGCGTGCTAACGTTTCTTATTTCTTTACTACCCACAAGGGGCTAAACACAGAGGGGACAAACAAGGACAGACAAACGGATTAAGTCGATTACATAGACCCCAGTGCGTAACTGGTACTTATTTAATCGACCCCGAAAGGATGAAAGGCAAAGTCGACAACGGCGGAATTTGAACTCAGAACGTAACAGCAGACGAAATACCTATTTCTTTACTACTCACGAAGAGCTAAACACAGAGAGAACAAACAAGGACAGACAAACGGATTAAGTCGAATACATCGAATCCAATGCGTAACTGGTACTTAATTTATCGGCCCCGAAAGGATGAAAGGCAAAGTCGAACTCGGCAGAATTTGAACTCACAACCTAACAACAGACGAAATACCGCTGGCGTACTAACGATTCTGCCAGCACGCCGCCCTAAAATGCCAAATGATTATTGCCAATTGTTTTGTTTTTTTTTTAAATATATCATAATGAAAATATTCCAGAATTATTGAGAACAAATAAAACTGAAATAAATTGTCTGTGCTGCAAGTTTATATTCTTTCTATTTGCACACATCTGAAGAAATAAAGGAAATTAAAATTATAAATCTAAATTTAGTAGGGAAGATAATTAATAAGATCTTTTTGTTTTTTTCTGAATGAAAAATTATTAATTATTTTTCAGTATTGTGCTGAAATCTCCCGGAATTTCTTTGTAGGTCAAGTTTATGAAATTCATTATTTATTTTTATCTTTATCTCATCAAGAATTTATGATGAATTAGTTTTTACGTAAAATGTAGAAAAAAAAAAAAGGTACTTTATTGTCTTTCTATAGTTGAATATGATAATTTGCTTCATATAAGTCTTTACAAACAGTGAAATTGATCCTTAGAAAAACATAAAACCTACGTAATAAGGTGAAATTAAAACTAGTCACTTTGCTCTGGGTAACTCTCATTCTTAGATTCTGGAAAGTGTGTACAATGTAAATGTCAAACAAGATTATTGATGCTCTGACGCAATCTGACAATATTACCATAATAGTGTTTAAAGTTTGCTTAGTTTAACGACACGTATTGCAATGTTGAAATGTTGAATATTATCTTTGACTTGACATGGCATCAGATTAGTATTAGAAAGTCTTTTTTCTTTTCTTTTCTTTTCTTCATCGAGCAATAGGATATTTTTATTGGAATGTATTTGTTTGAAATATATTCTCTATTTGCAAGTAGAAACTTTTAGTATGCATCTTATTTTTATACATTCTGTTAACATTTTTGTTAACATTTTTCTTATTTCTCTGCGTGATATTCGCACCTTCTAGAGAATATACTTTCTACTAGCTAAACGAAAGCTATAAGAATATTTTCTTCGATGATACTTTCAATGTTTGATTTTAATGAATAACATACTTCGCGTTTACTTAAAAAATAGGTTTCACTCCTATAGTCATTACAATAAGTTAACTTTGTGTATCTTTCGAGGAAAAACTAAGGTAACAGAAAATTCCTTGATTTCCACTACCTTTGATAATTTCAGTTGGGAATTATATAATCGACAGTGAAGGTCAATTTAAAATACAGCTGCCCCTGTATTTCTGACGAGTTGAGGGAGAACAGTCTCTAGTGTAGCCTCGGTGAATTTCCATCACTGAGCATTAGATTTCATGAAGGGTGCGCTTCTGATGCGCAATTCTTGATAATCTGCGTAGAATTATCAAATTTATCTAAATCCTGTAGAATCATTCACATTCCTTTGCAAATACAATCTTGAGACTTTGCTTTGATTGAATACGTAATGACTATTTTGTTATGACTTGAATAATTCATTGAGAAAATGGTCGATTTTGAGTGTTCTAGCGTTAATTAGTATTATTAGAAATTACTTCAACATCTTCATAATTTTCTTGATTTATTTTTACAAATCTCTATCAAATTATATAACCAACAATTTTAAAGAATATATATATCGATATATAAAACGCATGGCTCAGTGGTTAGAGCGCCGAGCTTACGATCGTGAGGTTGTGAGCTCGAATCCCGGACTGGGTTGCGTGTTGTGTTCTTCACGTTGTTCCAGGTCACTCAGCTGTAGAAATGAGTTGCGACGTCACAGGTGCCAAGCTCTATCGGCCTTTGCCTTTCTCTTGGATAACACTGGTGGCGTGGAGAGGGGAGGCCGGTATGAATGGTCGACTGCTCGTCTTCCATAAACAACCTTGCCTGGATTTGTGCCTCTGAAGGGAACTTTCTAGGTACAATCCCATGGTCTGTGTCGTGACCGAAGGGGCTCTCAGATATATCGATATATATTGTCGATATATTATCAATTTCTGCGAAAAATACTTCAATAAGTAACCTCAAGAATTGGTCACACGTTATAATTTTATTCCTTGGAAGCCAGTCATTCCTTGGAAGCCAGTCATTCTTCAGGTGGTTTAGACCACCTGAAGAATGACTGTAACTCGAAAATTTTAAGAATTGAACAGCCATGAAACGATCGTAGTGTTATATTAATTATCTTTTTTAATAATTTTGATATATATTTAAATAATATAAATTAATTAATCTTATGTATTGGCTTAAGTTTTTCATTGTATGATTTGCCTAATAGTGGTTTTACCTCTAATTTAATATAATATAATATTTTACTATAAAATTGGATTCAATCCTAAATCTGATTTTTCCCTGTAAGTTTGGATTTATTCCCTAATATTTTATTATATATATATACATCCGCTCAGTCGAAGTCGACTCTCGGTCACTCGTTGGATCAGTGTCCTCCAGTCAGTTCTATCCTGGACCGCTTCTTTCAAATTGGCTATGTCCATTTCGCTATCCCTCTTGATGGTGTCAAGCCAGCAGGTTCGTGGTCAGCCTCTTCTCTTGCCAATGACCATTCCGAGCATGATGTCCTTCTCCAGGGATTTTCTCTGCATAATATGACCGAATTATGCCAATCTATACTTGGTGATCCGAGCTTCTAGCGACCTTTTCGGCTTGATCTGTTTAAGAACTTCTCCATTGGTGAGCCTCGCTGTCCATGGAATCCGTAAAAGTCTTCTCCAGCACCAAAGCTCGAATGCATTAATATATATGTATGTATGTATATGCATTGATATGTATAGATATATGTGTGTGCAATACAATAGATAAATAAGATGCATAAATAGACACAGATAAATAGACATAGATGCTGGCAGTTTCCACTGTTTGTTATAACTAGAGGCATATTTCATTACATTGTTTTAGTTAGAAAATATATGCCCATATTTCTATCAAAATGTCTAGTCATATTTGCAATAAAACAAGATATTTTAAATGCGCGTCTCGAACAATATTCGAACATAGTGAAGAATATTTTATATACAGCTGATTGTAAAATTTTCTAGTCTTTAAATAGAGAATTTCTTTCATAGTCTCAAATAATTTGAAACGACATTACAGTAAAATTTTTCCGATAATTTCTTTTCTTTTCGTTAACGAAAATATCACTATGGATTATTTTTAACCATGTTTCTTCGAAATATTTGTTAAACGATAATTAAAAATGATATTTGTTGTTGTTGACAAGGTTCATTAATCAGTATTACAAAGTGATGAATGTTTTAGCAACATTCTGTGTCATAGGTTGTTAATTGTAGCGATGCACAAAACGCCTACAGCTTGAAAATATAAGCTGAAACAACTATGAACGAGAAGAAAGAAATATAGTTTAACATGGCATTAAGTTACATGTGCTAGTCCTTGTCCTATCTTCGCACAAAGCATTTATAACCGCAATTTCAACCTCAGTACATTTAATGGCTAGCATTTTCCTCGCTTGAATATCCAGGAGGTTATGATAATACTAACAATACTAATAACAATTCCATTAAAACTACAGGCAGTGGTAATATAATAACGACAATAAGGATGACACAACTTCAGGATGGATTAGTCCAAATAGCTATACAATGGATAAAGTTGCAACAATTTTTTCGTAATCCTCCTTAAAATCATTCTTTTGCTTATAAATGAAGAACAGCTATAGATTGTCATCTTCAGAAAACCTGCCTAGTTATAAAGTGATATTTAATAACAAAAGCTACTCTCTTAGTAAATTTTAAAAATCAAATTGGTTCAAAAACATATTCTTTCAAAACACAGTTAGTAGAATGCAAACATACATTTCGTAATATATACACATATAAGTTTGTGTGTGTGTAAAACTGTGAATCTTTAGTTGAATTTGAGTGTAATCGAAGTTATAGATCGTTGTATGTGATTGTATGTCTGAGTTAGAGTCTATAAATATATATATATAATAAATGCGCCCTTTTAAAGCCTAGCCATGCTCATGAGCCCGGTTTCCCGGTTTTAATGGCGTATATGTTTCCCAGCTGGATGGAACGCCAGCCCATCCCAGCGTTGCTCATTTTTGCCAGCTGAGTGGACTGGAGCAACGTGAAATGAAGTGTTTCGCTCAAGAACACAACGCGTCGCCCGGTCCAAGAATCTAAACCACAATCGATCATGATGCTGACGCCCTAACCACTAAGCCATGCGCCTCCAAACACACACACACATATATATATATATCCTTTTATTAGCACACAATCCTAACACAATAATATATAACTTCCAACTATTTATGTCGTCGTCTTCATGTACAAGATACATACAGTTGTTTGCTGCATTAGAAACCGTTGGCAGAATATACAGATTGGGCGTTTCTGCTAAACTTTCCTGTATTGTAATCATTTATGGGATGTATTGCAAATGGCATCGTATTTTTTATGACACTTCTGATGAGATAAATGTCCAAGACCATGTTAGAAAATTCTTGCGTAATTTGTCTTGCAATAGACACTGAACGAACATGTAAAAGTGCTATGAATAAATTATTTCCTAAACACTCAATAAGAAATTTTACGTAAACAATTGAAATTATCTTCACATCGAATGCCTTAACATATACTATATATATATATATAATTTATTAATTGCAAAATTCAACATATTGAATAGGTGCAGGAGTGGCTTTGTGGTAAGTAGCTTGCTTGCCAACCACATGGTTCCGGGTTCAGTCCCACTGCGTGGCACCTTGGGCAAGTGTCTTCTACTATAACCTCGGGCCGACCAAAGCCTTGTGAGTGGATTTGGTAGGCGGAAACAGACAAAAGCCCGTCGTATGTGTATATATGTGTGCGTGTGTATGTTTGTGTGACTGTATTCTTCCTCGCTTGACAACCGATGCTGGTGTGTTTACGTCCCCGTAACTTAGTGGTTCGGCAAAAGAGACCGATAGAATAAGTACGAGGCTTCCAAAGTATAAGTCCGGGGGTAGATTTGCTCGACTAAAGGCGGTGCTCTAGCATGGCCGCAGTCAAAAGACTGAAACAATAAAAGAGAGAGTATATTCTCTCACAGCTGTTTCAATTTTGCCCAAAGATTAAATTGCAATAATTAACTTATTGTACTCGGCAAAATCTCATGAGAGGAGCAGAAGAGGTTTTTGGAAGTTATATTTCAAAATTATCTCAACAAACTTAATATCATTTAGTTGTTCTGTTTGTGGCTAAGAATTATTTTGACTCTTATTTCTTACAATGCTAGACACTTGCACACTTAGTCACTTTTAGTGACGATTGTATTTGTGTCTTTTGGTTTTAAATTGTGTCTAGCCACTTTATTAATTTTGTAATTTTCACTTTACCATTTTAGTGAATCAGCCACTGTTTCCTATGGTATAGTCTATAAACTGACAAGTCGATTTAACTTACCCATCGGCAACGGAGTCACCGCTGAGGATTAATTCTATCCGAAATCAGCCGGCCGTTCCAGATGCCCTTGCTTGCTGTAGGGAAGCCATCTCCCTTGTCAGTGTATAGAAAGTGATCTGTTAAACAGTAAATACACTGATCGTGGCTAGGAGTTATTTTGACTCTTATTTCTAGCAGTGCTGGTGTTGACTTGCACCCTTCGTCCCTTTTAGTGTATTGTTTTTGCGCCTCTTTGTATCTTTTGGTTTTCAATTACCTCTTGCCACTTTAATAATTATATACATTTATATAATAATTATATACATAGTGTGAGAGAGAAAAAAGATAGATAAATAGAAACATTATTGATATTATATATATTATATTTATGTTTATTTAATCGTATTAAAGTGTATTATAGGAACGTGTATGTTATATGAATATTGCATACACATATAACACACATTTACGTATTTTATATAATATATATATTTATCATATATGGATCTATTTATAAACATATATATATCGATTATGTTTCTATATATATATATATATGCATGTCTACGAATATGCCTATATATATATATGTATATATATATATATATATATATATATATATATATATATATAAACATATATATATGGATTATGTTTCTATATATATATGCATGTCTACAATATGCCTATATATATATATATATATATATATATTTATAAACATATATATATGGATTATGTTCTATATATATATGCATGTCTACAAATATGCCTATATATATATATATATATATATATATATACAAATATATTTAATTGGTAAAGAGTAGGTAGTGAAAGCGAGGTTTAATGCCACTTAAACATTATATTAATTTCAATTGTTTATGGAGTAGATTGTAATATAATTTCAAATACAAGGAGATTTAACATAATTAGACGGAATAAAATAATTAGTCAGTATGCATGTGGAAGATGCAATATTTGATTACGTTATCGGCCTCTAGAAGGAAAGGTAACGAGCATTTGAAAAAGCTGATTGATTTTAATTATCTAGCAACTAATTTACAGAATTTAACATCATGGAAAGCCATAACAAGATCATTTTGTCTACTTCTCTATCATAATTTTCACCATCTTAACTGTGAACATTTGTATAGTATCGTTATCATTGTTCTCATCATCACACTAAGCAATCTTGTCATCTTTATCATTAACATTGTCAAAATCGCTATCTTTGTCTGTTGTGTAGTTGTTGTTATTGTTATAGCACTTTATGATAAATTTGCCTCGGAGCATCCAGCAGTAAATGATACAAAGTAACTCACAAAAATCAAACATGCTATAGCAGCTTGTAAAAACTTTAGAGACATGTATTAAGTTGATAAGCAAAATGATTTTTCTGTCGTCAAAGCTGCATATCATAAAGTATGTAGTAAAATTGAGAAATGAAATTGGGGAAGATACGATTGTGTGGTTTAGAAGTTTGCGTCGTAGCATTGTGTTGCTGGCCTCGATCTAACGGCGACGGTCTTTTACCAGTCTTTTAAAGCGATCAATGCATTCTATGTGGGATCTGTTAGACGTAAACTGTGCAAAGCCTTGTTGCATTTTACAAATATGTGTTTGTGTGTGCCTGAATTGGGATAAGAATTTTGCTTCTTAACCACATGGTTAAGCTGGTCTAATTACCAGTGAAGCTAAGACTATTAAAAGCAGTGGATTTCAGGGAGTTATCACTTTTGCTGGCAGCAATGGCATTCTCTCAAGATTGGAAGGTAAATTTTATAGTGCTTGCATGTGATGTATGATACTATTTGGTAGCCAGATATTGGCCTAAAATGTAGAGGCTTTGTAAAGGGCAGTGTCTTCTGTTATAACCTTGTGAATGGATTTGATAAACGGAACCTGAAAGAAACACGTCGTATATATATGTAATTTCTGTTCCAACTGATTCATGCTAGGTGTAATGATGTAGTTTTGTATGCTAATCCTAGTCATGAAATTCATTTTGCCAGAAATAAATAAATAAAAAGTTAATAGCTTTTAAAGTTTGCACATTTGAGGTAATTTTAGCCAATCGTAAACCAGAAACATTCATGTCTGTTTCTATAGTAACAAACCCAACTGTTACCAAGCTGCTTACTTACGCGGTCATTTTCGCTTATTACATGGTGGTTGTGAGAAGTGATAAATAATAGCGATATAGGCCTTAAATCACGTACCAATTTGTTTTTTGTTTTTTGCGTTCCCGTGTGATTTTTTACAATCAACTTGCAGATGCAAGTGGTACCGGTTGAAAGCTGCGCATACCGGATGCTAGCAAGTTTATGGAGTCATTAGAAGAGAATGCACGCCGCTTCGGAGCCTACCTCTCCACGGCATCATTACTCACCGGCCCCACCTCACTGAAAATAAGCCCCGCTTGCTAATCAACTGGTTATTTAGTTTCGCCTAATATTCTTCTAGTTATTTTTCATCGTCTTATTTTAACCAAATCCTGTGGATTACCTTTTCCACTGTTGTTTGTAAATCATTCATGGTGGTATTTGCTTCAAGATAAGTTAGGCCTAGCAATAACAACAGTGGCTCTACTTTGTCAAACGAATCTTATACATCCAAATTTGATTGGAAAATGCTCCGCTTTCCAGCCTGCAACTTAACATTAATCGAGAAGGTTTTATAACGGTCAATCATTCGAGCCTGAGCGGCGTCCATGTTATCTTCATGAGGAACCCTTAACTCGAGGGCTTATATGGCGTGCGTAAAGTAGAAATCCGCCAATATTTCATTTGTTTACAGTTGACACCACGTATTGTCATGTACAAATTCACAGCTTCCAAATCCTGTTTGCAGACTGAGTAAAAATGATCAAAGTTTAAACTTTTGTAACTGTTTTTTAAGCCACCTTCAAGCCACTGAAGGACGAAGGCCTCGGCATTTTCTCTCCGCCCGATCACGGTTCAATGTGGATGTCGTGAATTGAGCTTATGTGAAGTTAAAATCAGTCTCAAGTCTTCAGACTTATTAGACTGGTTTTTATTCCAGTTGCCGTGGCGTTGAACTACCTGACAATTAGTTGAAGAATACACGTAGCTGTATACCGTTCTGTGAAATTTTGCTAGTTCAATGAGTAGATTGTCCAGTTGAACAACTGGACAGTCATACGTCAGAATTGATGTGAGAGTCCATCATATATGTGCGCGTGCGTATGTACATATGGATGTATTTGTAGGGCGAAGGTGTGTGTGGATGTATACACCGGGGAATTAATTTTACATGGATCTATTGGTATTTGATTGTTGATACAGTTAGCTAAGTTCGCTTAACCATTGCATGCTTACAAGATATCCACTTTGATTTATTAATCTGTATTACTGGTTATTATGTGTGTGTGTGTGTCTACACAGGCGCACACATACAAACCTTTAGAATATTGTATTCAAGCACAGGTCAAATTTTCACAGGAGTGCTAGATAAAAATTTAAAATATAGCCAAAGCTACGTCTCTATTTACTTAAGAATAAGTTTGAAGAATACGGAACTTATTTCTCTGTGTGTTTGTATATGAGGGAGGTGCATGTGTGATGGTAAACTGAAGTATTCATTGAATTGTATTAATACAACATTCAATACCAGTAGAACTAAAAGTCAATACCTTGAGTGATGTTTAAATTATAATGCTCTCCAGACCTCGGAGGTTGTGATTTACGGACATTATAATTACTTCTACGTGTTAATGTTATGATTTTATTCTTCTTTTCAGAAGAGAATTATTTACCAGCGGCGGTTCCCAATTCAGTTTGCGTATAATATGAAGAATCCATTTCTGTGTCATATATATTTATATGTATTTGTGCATATGCGTGTTTGCTTTGAATTCATATACGTGTGTGTGAGAGAGAGAGTGTGTGTGCGCGTGTCTTTGTATGTAAGCATACATATCGTATGAACTGTGAATGTCGTTGCTTGAAGTCATATCTTGCAGAAAAATAACTTTTGTCAAATATTAATATGTTCAATTCTTTACAAAAGCTGATGTGCTAACTTACGATCTATCCATGAAAATGTAATCTGCTTCTTTGCTTCGGGCAAGTTTTTGTAGCAAATATTTCGAGAGTTTTCAAGAATTACTGATTATAGCTTGAAATGGCTAGTAAGCTACATCAAAATTTGCTGATGTGTAGCGAAAAACTGGCTGAAATATGTTGTATATTTTTCTTTCTTTTATGAATAGAATTACAAAATACAAGAACCACAGAACAAATGGATTCAGGTGAGTTGAAATAGAACATAAGTAATGACCGAAGGATTTTCAATCATTTATCTGTCAATTTCCTTAGCTGGTATGAAACTATAAGTCATGGAGCAGTGGTAATCAACTTAAACACTCCAATAAATATACTCTACCGACAGCTGAAAGCTTTTTGTAATTTTTAAAGTGGCCATTTGTAAACTATTGTAACACACGGGTATATGTAGTTACTTGCACAACCATGTGGGTAAGAGCTTCACATTGCAAAATGTGGCTTCTGAGTTCGATCCAACGGCATGTCATCTTGGGTAAATACCTTGCACTATAGTTACAGCTTCATTACATCAATTAATCACTACTTGTATAATATCAATAACAGATTAAATTAGTTAGTTAGTTAGTTAGTTAATTTTTGGCTCAAAAAGCAAAAAACAAGGCCATGTAGGGGGACATGGAGTTATGTACAGGGTGGTGCTCATGTAAAGAGTTCAGCCACTTATGGTCAAGGGAGACTTTGAACTGAGCGGTCGTCGGCATCTTCACCATCTCGTCCGGCAGCTTATTCCACGGATCTGCAACCCGGACGGAGAAAGCCCCTCTCCTTCGATTGAGATGAAATCGTCGCAGATAGAGCTTTTCGGAGTGACCCCGCAGCCGACGCTCTGGATCAGGAGTGAAGAACAGCTCTTTCGAGAGGTTACACTTTCCGCTTATGATGTTGTGAGCAAGAATGAGATCACCACGGCGGTGGCGTTTTTCTAGAGAATAAAGGTCGAACGTCTTCGCCCTTCAGCATCAGTCTTCAGAAACAATAAAGTTACGAGGCATTTTTCAGCAATTTATCAGATGTAGCATATTTAACCTTTTCTTTAGTAATTGTACTTGTACCTCTAGTGCCTTTGGTCAAGTATAGAAGCTACTATTGTTGTTGTCGGTGTTGTTGTCTAGTCACAAGGTGATTTACAATGAAAGGTTTTTTTCCCAACTATAACAATCCAATCTGCTCCCCACAACTTGTGCATTTAGCACTTCTTTTAAAGACATTGTGTATATTTTAATTGGGATTTACTAGATATTCCTCTATGGCCAATTGATTCTGTAGAGGCTTCTACTTTAGCATATGATAACTCATGTGATGATGTAGCTGCGGGCTACATCATGCATCTACCTAACTTGATATGGTTAATCCTGACGATTTAAAACAGGCTATGTTTTTTATTATTATTTTTAAGTTACCGATAACAAACATCACTTATACCAAATATCACATATACCAAGTCTTTCAAATTTTCATCTCTTGTTTCTTTGAAACCTCTTAATTCTCTTTTTATCAGTTTAATCAAGATAACTGTGTAAAATCACTATTTTATTCAAATCCTAGCAGAGTTAGAAGTTTCTACTTTTCTGCTTAAAATAATGCAAAGAGAAATCTTGTTTACTTTGAAGATAGTTGGCTAATAAATTGTTTATTTGTAAAATATCCAATGAAAATAAACAAATTGATTACTTGATTGCAATTACTGTAGCAACAAAATATTGGGAAAAAATTGAGACGCCACTAGATGCATAATGTGACCACAAGAATATTCAACATCAAGTTTTTTTTTGTTTTTTTAGAGAATATGTTTGATTAAGTAAAAGGAAACTTCAATCATTCACAGTATTGAATGTCTAAGGTGATTTGGACATTTAGTGTAACATAGATCAGAGAGAGAGAGAGAGAGAGAGATTAGTCATTGAGTGTTTGATTGTATCAATTAGAGATAAACTGAGGGGAATAATTTTACATTCAAGCAACTTCACTAGATGCAACTGTTAAGATTCACAGACGTGAATATCTATGAACTTTAAATAATGTATGACAAAATATACATATAATCATTCAGGATATTGTTTATAATTTAATCGCCACATATATTGAATATCAAATATTGGTCAAATTACCATTTTTATTTTTGTATTCTTACAACAATAATTTAAAATGTTTTATTACATCATATATTATATACAGGTTATTTGGCCTTTCCTGTACAGTTCTTCATTGTGAAATAGTTATAGTGGGTGTGAGTTTTATCTTTCAATACTAATTAAGGAATAAAGGTATGACATAAGAAATATTATTTCTACAGGAAGATTTTCTATAAATAGTAGATAACTCTTTGCTTGGTGTAACAGTTTTAGGTTAATATAACTAAATACATATTTGTTTACTAATTATAGATTAGGCATCATTCCAAAATACAGCACTATAGGAATTATGTAAAAAAAATAATTGTATATTCGATATTCATAATTTCCAAGAAAGACTCATTAAACGCAAGTGTCCCTTTTAATAAAAAAAATTGGTAGTTATAAATTGCAACAAAATTTGTGCTCCAGTTAGAATGAAAAACAAATACCTTGCACTCAATGACCGATGTGATTAAAGTCAGCATTCTTATAACAATTCATACTTTAAAAACATAAATAAAATTAGGGCAATTATCTGTATAACTGTTGTGCTAATTAACAATTTGCACAACAGCAATCAATACCACCACCATGAGCACAATTTCAATAGAAGTTAATCTATCTACAATTTTAATAACATTCCTCTATATTTCTATATGCTTTTCCATATTCTTTGTTTCTATGAATAGTCATGTTTCAGAGCCCAAAAGCATCAATTTAAATGGAGACAAAATGAATGTTGAAAAACATAAAAATGCTGTGTTAAATTAACCAACAAATAGTTACATCAGCAGACTGGGGCAACCATTTTATTCCATGAAGATTAGCTAAAAAGAAATTTAAATTATTCACAGTATTTTACAACTTTATGATTAGTCATATAGTTTCAAATGTGTTTGAAAGAGACTGCCCATTGAGCACTAAACGAATTAATTAGAAAGCTGTGTGCGATAAGAGAGACTAATGAAAGGCTGAATTGAGAATCAGGCAAGTTCATCAGATACTACACTTTTACTCTTTTACTTGTTTCAGTCATTTGACTGTGGCCATAGTCAAGCAAATCGACCCCAGGACTTATTCTTTGTAAGCCTAGTATTTATAGTCACTTTTGCTGAACCGCTAAGTTACAGGGACGTAGACACACCAGCATCGGTTGTCAAGCGATGTTGGGGTGGACAAACACAGACACACAAGCATACACACACACACATATATATATATATATACATACACACATATATATATATATATATATATAATATATATATATATATATATATACAACGGGCTTCTTTCAGTTTCCGTCTACCAAATCTACAGACAAGGCTTTGGTCGGCCCAAGATTATAATAGAAGACACTTGCCCAAGTGCCACGCAGTGGGACTGAACCCAGAACCATGTGGTTCATAAGCAAGCTACTTACCGCGCAGTCACTCCTATGCCTATAGGCATAGGAGTGGCTGTGTGGTTTAGGATTAAACTGTTTAGGATTTCATTATGTGGTGAACAGATGCCTGTTTCAAGCTTATGCAATGGGAAACTTTCATAGCAGGTATCTAATTAGTTGAAATATCTTTCAATGTTTAATGATCAGAAAGAAAACTGGGTGTATCCAAAAGACCATAAGGAAAAGCAGAACACTGTGTGAGTGTGTTTATGTGGGTGTGTGAGCTTGTTCATGTGTGTTTATATGTGAGTATGTTGATGTGTGTGTGAGTACATGTGTGTGCATATGCGAGCGTATGTGTGAGTTATGTATAATATAAACATCTGCATTGCTTCTGAAATACATTAAATTTCGGTATAGAAACTTTTAAGAGACTAACTGACATATATTATCATGTTAGCTTCATTGGAATGTATTTGAAATATTGCTACAACTAAATCATATTGTTTAGCATGTGCATCCACCAATTCAATAAGGAAATCTAAATAACCAGTCTCTGATTTAGATATATAAAATGTCTAACTTTATAAATAACCAATTCAAATCTGATAATGGAAATAAGCTGAATACAATTTCAAAATTAACAGTAGTTTTGTGGTCTCTTGTACCAAACCAGAATTCAGGTAAATTAAATATTGATTTCAAATTTTGGCACAAGGCCAGCAATTTTGAGGAAGTGGGTAAGGTGATAACATTGACCCCAGTGCTTGACTGGTACTTATTTCATTGACCCCAAAAGGATTAGAGACAAAGTTGACCTTGGCAGAATTTGAACTGTGAACATGAAGATGTGTGAAACTAAGTGTAGGAGTGGCTGTGTGGTAAGTAGCTTGCTTCCTAACAACATGGTTACGGGTTCAGTCCCACTGCATGGCACCTTGGGCAAGTGTCTTCTACTATATCGTCGGGCTGACCAAAGCCTTATGAATAGATTTGGTAAACGGAAACTGAAAAAAGCCTGTCGTATGTATATATATATATATATATATATATATATATATATAGAGAGAGAGAGAGAGAGAGAGAGAGAGATGTATGTGTGTGTATATATATTTGTGTATCTGTGTTTGTCCCTCCAAAATCGCTTGACAACCAATGCTGGTGTGTTTACATCCCAATAACTTAGTGGTTCAGCAAAAGTGACTGATAGAATAAGTACTAGGCTTACAAAGAATAAGTCCTGGGGTCAATTTGCTCAATTAAAGGTGGTGCTCCAGCATGGTCACAGTCAAATTACTGAAACAAGTAAAAGAGTAAAAGAAAATCATTTTTGCCTGGTTTGCTAACAATTCTGCCAGCCCATTACTTTAGATACTTAAATATTTGGGGATTAAGTTCTTTGCCCTTTTTTATTATCTATGTTTTAGTCAGAGAATAAGGGTGGCTTTCATAGCCTTTACTACTTTTTTTTTATGACCTCAGACACTACAAGCAGGATGATATTGTCAGGCCGAAAATTCCATTGAAGACTCCCGAGGGCCAGGTGTTGGTGTTAAATCAGGTGAAAGATTATGGCAATCACCCAAAAGCTGGAAGAACTCAGTCATACATTAACAGACAGTTTCTACTGTTACGAAGTTAATTAACATTTCTATGTTAACTTGTTCTAAAGCTTAAATCAAGTGTGTAATTAATAATTCAAGATTTCTGTTGGTATGTATTATACAACACACATAAATAATCTAACAAATAAAATTGAAACTTTTTTTTCTTGTGGTATTAGTTCTTACACAAAGATATACATACAAAATTAATTGCTAGATTCAAATGTATATTTATGATAAAATAATTAATTAATATGAGTATGGGGATATGAATAATCAATAAAATCAATAAATAGCACTCTCTGTTACAACTCTTGTAATTTAAGCATTAATTCAAAGAAACAATGTATCAAGTAATATTAGTTGGTTCTATTGTTTGATATGGTATAAAATAAAAACACAGAGGAGTATTTAAAACTTCAAATTGATCACCAACATGATTTTACTTGTATCAAAATAACCAGAAGTAAACTTTAATGACAATATCATTAAAAGCACAATCAAAAACATTCTTCATTACCAGTGATGTACTATTAAAATAACTAGCATTGCTACTATTTCAATCGATGGCCTCCAAATTGGGCATAAATACATTATAAAAGTACTTAGAATTGTTAAAATTATTATAGTCATCTTTTCTGTTTTCATGCTTTTTTTTTTCTCTGATATCGACTATCTTCATTTCTGGCTGGTACTCTTCCATATATATGACATGTGGCAGAATTCAGTTCCCAAATTTATAGTCAAATTTCTACTATAATATAGGTACAGATGTGACTATGTGGTAAGAAGCTTGCTTCCCAACCACATAGTCCCGGGTTCAGACCCACTGCATAGCATTTTGGGAAAATGTCTTGTCTTCTACTTCAGCTTCGGGGTAACCAAAACTTGTAAGTGGATTTAGTAGGCAGAAACTAAGAGAAGACCATTGTATATATGTTTGTGCATGTGTGTGTGTGTGTGTGTGTGCTTACTCCACTACCCCTTGACAACTCATGTTGATGTGTTTACATCCCCATAACTTAGCAGTTCACCAAAAAAAGAAAAAAAACTGATAGAATAAGTACCAGGCTTAAAAAGAAAAAAATGTACAAGGGTCGATTCATTTGACTAAATATTCTTCAAGATGGTACCTCAGCATAACAACAGCCTAATGACTGAAAAAAGTAAGACAGAAGATAAAAGAACCCACAAATTGAAATTGACTCGTCTACAAGGTAATTAATAACTATATTAAATCTGTAAAACTTGATTAAAACAAAATATTAATACATCAGCCCAACCAATTATCACCACACACCGCACATTATAACAATTCATGTGTTTTTAAATATATAGAACCAGAAGAACTGTTGTTAACAAGAACTACCACCACCTATAAAACTCAATAAAAGTTATTCTATCTACACTTTTACTAACTTGCCAGGAGATTTCTATAATCTTTTCCAGTGTTTTATTTGTATGAAGAGTAGTGTTTCAGAGGCCAACCTCATCAATTTAAGCATGGACAAGATAAATGTTGAAAACAAATTATTTTGTTATGTTGTAAGTAATTTAGTACAAGATATGTCAGCAAAGACACTATTGCTAACCGACTGTTTGATTCCATGTATTCTAAGAATGTCTGCTACAAGTCTATAAAATATATTCCAGTCAGAAAATAGTAAATGGTCACTCACGAAAGTGATGTTTAGCTGTCAAAATGACCAACCTACAATCAAGCTAATGGCAAACTGTAGTATGAGATTTCCATAAATATATTCCAAAGAAATTGATTCTCCTAGGAAACAAAATATCACGTATATAATAATAATGATGTTGATGAAAATGATGATGATGAAGAAGAAGTGGAGGAGGATTATAATAAAAATAACAAAATTATCTCATTTATTGGTCGCCAGGACATTAGGAGAATAGAACATTACAAAACAAAAAGATGGTGAGGAAAACATAAAGAAAGAGAGCGAAATTAATTTAAAATCATATTTCCGTATACTCAAGTTATTGGGTTGTACTCAGTTATGCAATGAAAGCATGGAGTAATAATTAGTGAACTGAAATGAATAATACCAAAAGACATGTTAATGCTGACCACCTACCCACATTAAGCAATAAAAGTAACAATGAGCCAGAGGTCAATGCTGTCACTGTGTCCAAAACACTATTAAAACTTTGATATAAATTCAACACGTATAATAAATGTATAAAACTCTAATTCCTTAGTGATTTTCTTTACTTGCTTCAGTCATTAGACTGCAGCCATGCTGGAGCACCACTTTGAGGAATTTGTTGTTGAATGAATTCACACTGATACTTATTCTTATTTTTTTATTGCCCACAAGGGGCTAAACATAGAGGGGACAAACAAGGACAGACAAATGGATTAAGTTGATTACATCGACCTCAGTGCGTAACTGGTACTTAATTTATCTATCCCCGGAAGAATGAAAGGTAAAGTCAACCTTAGCAGAATTACAACTCAGAATGTAGTGGCAGACAAAATACCTATTTCTTTACTGCCCACAAGCGCCTACACACAGAGGGGACAAACAAGGACAGAAAAATGGATTAAGTCGATTATATCGACCCCAATGCGTAACTGGTACTTATCTAATCGACCCCGAAAGGATGAAAGGCAAAGTCGACCTCGGTGGAATTTGAACTCAGAACGTAACAGCAGACGAAATATGGCAATGCATTTCGCCCAGCGTGCTAACAATTCTGCCAGCTCACTGACATTACTTATTCTATTGTTGATAAGCCTAACACTTATTCTATTGCTCTCTCTTGCCAAACTGCCCAATTACATAGATGTGAACATACCAACACCAGTTGTCAACCAATAGTAGTGTGCAAACACAGACACACACACATACATACATATATATACGACTTATACTAGTTTCTATCTGCAAAATCCACTCACAATAGCATTGGTCACCTTGAGGCTATAGCAGAAGATACTTGCTCAAAGTGTCACATAGTGGGACTGAACCCAGAACCATGTGGTTAGGAAGCAAGCTTCTTACCACTCAGCAACACCTGCACCTATGTATAATTTTTAAAATGACTAACAAATAGAGCAATCTACAGAGCCCCCACAATTTAGGCTACCTGTCATACCTGAAAACTTATACCCTGAGGGTGCCCATGAGCATTTTTGATGTTAGTAGAAACAGTAAAATGTCAACAAAATATGCCCTATATTTTCTTGGTTGTTGTATATTAGCTAATCGTAAATTACTAGTATGGTTATCACCAGAAGTCTTTCATCTAAATGTACTATAAAATCTGAACCTATGTCCTCCTCAATTAATATCTTACAACTCCCATCCTCTTCCTTCAGCTCATTCAGTAGTTCTATCAGTTCGTTGCCTTTTGAGCTAAAACCAATGAATTTCATACAACCTGAGGAGGATGCACATAGCTTCATGACAACAATGGTGAAGATGAAGACAAGAGGAAAAGGAGGAGAAGGATGTGGCATATGAAGAGGTGGCAGAGGGGACGAGATAGAGGAGAAGGCACGAGAGAAACAGTTAGGGGAGGATGCAGAGATTGTGTTAGAGGAAAGGGAACATGAGAAGGATGAGTTAAGGGAAGAAACAGGTGGATGTACAGAAGAAGAAGATGAAGAAAATGAAGAAAAAAATGATGATGAAGAAGATGATGGAGAAGAAGAAGATGAAGAAAATGAAGGAGAAGATGATGCAGAAGATGAAGAAATTGAAGAAGATGAAGATGGAGAAGATGATTGATGGTGAAACGATGACGACGAGGGTGAGGAGGAGGAGGTGGAGGATAAAGTATAGCCACCCCACAATCCAATATATCTTCAAGCATATTCAATAGTCTGAAGGTGTCTCCAAAGATTACAGCTGTTGTTCTTGTTCTCTTGACTGACATTGAAACAACAAACCCTATACAACCACAGTGTTTAGTACTATAAAATTTTAATACTATAAAGGCATTTGTAAGAGAGAAGTAACTTAATCAACTCCAGAGTATAAGTTAAAATCATTCCTAATGAATCTCCAAGGAAAACATATAGCTTTTAATGTGAGTATACTGTCTCGGATTTTTCTCACTAGTTTTAGCGTCTTTTCTTTTCAATTTATCTTTCACTTGTTTCAGACTGCAACTATGCTGAGGTACTGCCGTAAAGAACTTTTAGTTGAATGAATTCTTCCTAGTACTATTTTTGTTAAGCCTGGTACTAAGTTACAAGAACATAAACACACTGATACCATTTGTCAAGCAGAGGTCAAACAGACAGAAACATATATATATATATATATAATATTAATTAGAGACAAAACCACTATTTTGTAAATCAAACAAGGAAAGACTTAATCAATACATAAAAAAATTTTAATATAAAGTAAATAAATCGCCACTACAATTGTTTCCTGTCTTCAAATGACATTCATCAGGTGGATTTCATATCTTCCATTCAATTTAAAGTTATTAACTTTAAATTGAATGGAAGATATGAAATCCACCTGATGAATGTCATTTGAAGACAGGAAACAATTGTAGTGGCGATTTATTTACTTTATATTAAAATTTTTTTATGTATTGATTAAGTCTTTCCTTGTTTGATTTACAAAATAGTGGTTTTGTCTCTAATTAATATTATATAATATTTTACTATAAAATTGGTTTCAATCCTAAATCTGATTTTTCCCTGTAAATTTGGATTTATTCCCTAATATTTTATTATATATATATATATATATATACAACAGACTTCTTTAAAATGCTGTCTACTAAATCCACTCATAAGACTTTGTTCACCTAAGGCTCTAGTGGAAGATACTTGCCCAAGGTGCCATGCAGTGGGACTAAACCCAGAACCATGTGGCTGGGAATCAAAGTTCTTACCACACAGCCATGCCTGTACCTTGCTTGCTAATTTTAGAGAAGAGGAAGAGTGTTGTCCATAATTTTCTGAAAGGAATTAAAGACACCAGTAAAAGAAAGTATTTCTTACTAGGTATCAAAAATTGTAACACTGACTCAGATTTTCAAGAGCTTACTTCCACACTGCAGCTATGAACTTAACCATAATACAGGAGGAATGATAGTAATATTATAGAATTGTAGACCAGGTAAGAAACTATTTCTGTGAAGACAAGAATAAGTTATTTCACTCTTACCATATAAACTATTTCTAACATGTACTGGCTACATCTATAGTATATGCATCTAAAGACATTTGAACTTCAAATAAGACAGGTCAATATTTTTCAATGATTGTTTGTTAGGCTAAATTATAATTGTGATGCATTTGACATCTTTCTGCTCTTAATGCAAATAACAAAATTGACTTAAGACTTCATCTTTGCTATGCTTTGGAAATGAAAAAGAATATATATACAAGTAGCATACTATAATATGCTTCTAGTACTTGAAAACCAGTTTACATCAATCATAATGATATGCTGAGTTCATATTGCTCCAAGTCTACTTAAAATGACAAAAAAAAATGAAGACTGGAAAAAATTCAAGTGATGGTAATTTAGAATACACTTCTTCAAAATACTATTTGTATTGCTTTTCAAGGAATCAGTCATTTCCTTTTTAGTTCATTTAATTTTATAAATGTCTGCCACTTGCATTAACATTACAAAAAGAAATATTCGTTCTTATAAGTTTTGAGGAAATGGAGAAATTGAGAGAAATTTTAGTTTGTTCATTTTCTTTATAACTTAGTGCCTTTTTTTGTCAGTTTATGCAACAAGTATGAGCCCCATATCTGGAGTAACTAGCGATCGTCTGCACCGAGAAAAAAATTACTAAATAAACTTTGTAAATAACTGGGTTTAAAGATAGGAGGAAAAGTAAGGATGAGGAAATATCCAGATGAAATGGATGTTAGGGGTTGGGGTTGATAGCTAGAGAGCAGAAAAAGTTGAGTAGAGTGTGTACAAAAAACTAATTACTTTTAAAGATAGTATGGTGTTAAATTAAAGGAGAATATTATCAGGCTGAACACATGAAGTAAAAGTACCCTTCTTGACTTGATCAATATAGATTTTATTTCAATGTGTGACTTGAACTCAGAACAGTGTGAAATCAAACTTGATAAAACAAAATATTAAATCTAGCTTACTATCATTTGCATCAAATCCATAAACCTAACAATAAAACCACAATAATAATAAATCTTAGAAATGTTAATACTTTTTTTAATCTCTACCATCTTTTCCAGTGTCTTTTTGCTGCCAACCATAAAGGATAGACCTGTTCAACAATAGTTACAGAGACAGCTAATGGTCATACCTTTTCATTTCAAATATCTTTTTATACTGAAATTCATTGTATTTCACAGAAATCAATTACAACATTTTTTCAGTTTTTATTCTTAAAGATGCGAACAGAATAACAACAACAACAGCAGCAGCAACAATAATGATAATGATGATAATAATAATAATAATAAAATAATAATAATATTAAATAAGAATAATAATAATAATGATTACAACAATAAACGAAAATCTCAATGAATAACAGCAAATTTCTTTCTTTTATAATTTTGTTTCTTTCATACAGGATATAAATTTTAATAATTTTTTACTGACTTCTCATTGACCTTTCTTTCATGGTCTCTTTAAATTTATGTATTTTTTGTGACTTCACCGATAAGCCAAAAACTATGTAATGGGTTTAGGTCTATTTTGTAAAGTGATATAACACACACACATATATATATATACATATCAACAAATACATACAGAAATAATTCATTCTTACCGATATAAAATGTTTTCACTCCATTTAAACATAATTGTGTGAATATGCTTGCATTTATATGTAAGTGTAGAGATATACATAGAAACATACACAAACACACACATACACAAATGCATGTATATTCACATGCACATACACACACACAGAGTCACACACATATAAAAGAAGCAGGCTAAGTTGTATGGTTAAGAAATCAGTTTACAAACTATGATGTTTCAGGTTCAGCCCCTATTTATCTTCAATCATTGTTCTGAGCCAACCAAAGCCTTGTGAATGGGCTTGGTGTGTATATATATATATATATATATATATGCATGTATGTTTGTGTGTATGCTTGCATGAATGTTGGGCTTTTCTGTCTCCTTGTCTTGACATTATACAATATTCATAAATAAATAAGTCACAGTCACACAAGAAGTGTTCATTTCCACTTTTCAACATATACACGTCCTGTCACAGGGAATGGGAAATTGGCCACTGAAGGTGGCGAGCTGGCAGAAACGTTAGTATGCCGGGCGAAATGTGTAGCCGTATTTCGTCTGCCATTATGTTCTGAGTTCAAATTCCACAGAGGTCGACTTTGCCTTTCATCCTTTCAGGGTCGATAAATTAAGTACTAGTTACGCACTGGGGTCGATGTAATTGACTTAATCCATTTGTCTGTCCTTGTTTGTCCCCTCTGCATTTAGCCCCTTGTGGGTAGTAAAGAAATAGGGAAATAGGCCATAAAAACATCTGCTTCAGTGAATGTTATCTAACCTATGTAAGCATGAAAAGTAGAGGTTAAGATGGTGGTAGTGTTGTTAGCACTTGAAAGGAAATAAAGCTAGCATGTGCATGCTTCATTTAATATGGAGCATAAGTGTACATAAACAAAAAGTACCACTGTATTGAGAGAAACCTCGGCATAAAAGGAATCTGATGTAGTGTGTAAGGAAGAAGACTGCGCTGATATGGACATGTGGTGCATATAGATGAATATTGGGACAGCTGTAAAAAGAAGTACTTATCAAGTAATGTGGATGGAGCCTGCAGAAGAGGGAGACCCAGGAAAATATGGGACAAAGTTGTGAAGGCTAACCTAAGGACCTTGATCCTCGTGGAGAAGATGACAAAGGTCTGGGATGACTTGTGATTTGCAGTTCCCAAAGAAGACCCACCCATCTGGATGTTCATGAGATTCTGGAAGAAGACTATGTATATGCATGTATGTGTGTATGCATGCATGTGTGTGTGTATTTGTGAAGAATTGGTACCTCATTCACCCAATGTCTTTCTCAAGACATCCCAGCCATCCATCTTCTCTCTTTAGCTGCAGTATTCTGGTACTGTAATTATAAGTGAGCAGAACTGCATGCTTCACCAGGTTTTCACTGATACCACTCATCTTTCTAACTATCTAGGACCATTTCAGCTGATATCTATCCTTCATTCTCAATACTGTCCTCTTCACCCGAATTTTTCTTTTATCAACTTCCTGAGGCACCAAATTATTTTCCTTTCTCTGACACCATACATTTCTCCCCCACCCTTTCACTATGTCTACATTATACCTACATACTCCACATGCTCTTGCAACCTGTTCAACCATGGATCATCTCTCTCTCTCTCTTTCACTCTTTCTCTCACATTCTTCTGCTGTTTACTATATCATTATTATCACCCTGTTGCTCATCATCCCTCACCTTTGTTTTTGCACTCTTAGTTTTCTCTTACTACGCTCTACCTCTACCAACTTATCTGTATCACTGGTCACTTCCTATTCCTCATTTACTACATACATCCCTCAAACCTACTCTTTTTTTACAGTTGTCACCTACTCTCCCTCAATCTCCATATTTATCATCCATCAACACTTGTTTTTTGCTGACATGATTAAAATTTCTGTCATTTAAGATAGGTAGCACATTTTAATGTCTAAAAAACAAAAATAAAACAAAATTGTCAGTATACAGAAAAAGCATAGGGAGAAATTCCCATATGTTGTGCTCAGCATAATCTACAGATGTATGAGAGATATAGTAGGATCTCAGAGAAGAAGGATTTCATAACTTGCAGGGGCACAAGAATAATAGTAAGTAGCATGAATACATAGGAAATAAACTCCTTGAATTGTTCAGAAGTGTTCCAAGAACTAGTTGACAACTTTTGTTACCTGGCCGGTCTAATTACCAGTGAAGCTAAGACTACTAACAGCAGTGAATTTCAGGGAGTTATCACTTTTGCTGGCAACAATGGCATTCTCTCAAGATTGGAAGGTAAATTTTATAGTGCTTTCATATGATGTATGATACTATTTGGTAGCCAGATATTGGCCTAAAATGCAGAGGCTTTGTAAAGACCAGAAAAGAAACAATGTGAGTATACTCCATTGGATATTTAATGTTTGTGTGCATGAGCAACAGAATACATATGAGTTGAGAGAAAACTGGTTAAGAGAAATTAAATGTAGAGTACAAGAGGGTTACTTCACTGATACTGGCATGTAATGACTACAAAGGCTGCCAAATGTGCCTAATACCCAAGCTGGAAGAAACCTGTGGAAGAATAAGACTGTCTATGTTTTCCTAGGCCTCCCATTTCTACAAGTTCCATCCACTTTAAGCATTTGGCATATCTCTATCCAGCTGTCAGCCTCTATATGCATTACATGCCTCTACATGTATAATGAAATAGGAAAGAATGATCTTAAAATATTGAGCCACATGGAGATGTCAAAACGCTGCGATGGTTGGAGACATAATGCAGTGCTGGAGAAGACCAATCATACATCTAACACTCTCTCTTTCTCCCAGCATACTCTCACTTCTATCTCCTCCCACCTTAGTTCATCCTCTGTCATCACCCTCTTGTTGATATTGCTTTCGACAAACTGAGATGACACTAAATAATGATGATGACTCTTTAGTCTTGTGAAGTACAAGGCAATCTCACTAGTTCTGATATCACAATAAAATATAGAATATATCAAAGATCATCCAACAGAGCATCTACATGATCATCTGCTTCATATCCAAATACTTCAATAAATTACTACCTGTTCTAGATAGTGAGCTATGGTTAGAAATCATAGGTAGCAAGCATAACTCTTCTACTGATATTATGTGAAAGCTGTGGCCACTAATCACCTAGTCACCTACAACTCTATGTCAATAAATGTAAAAATAAACATCTTAATTGAAAAGTAGTAAGGGTGATGTGATGAGATATGCAGTCTGTATGTGTACAACCTGTGAAATGGGAAATATGCTTAGAATTTTATCTGTTTTCCAGATACAAATAAAAAACTTGAATTAGAGTGTATAGAGAAACTAAGAAGTTCAAAATCATCAACAGCAACGATAGAAATGAAGTATCCCCCATGTACTAAAATAGATTCTGGAACAAGATGGAAAGGAAAAGAAAAAACTAACAAAGAAAGCTCATGGTGGGACAAAAAAATTCCAGAGGTGAGCTGGCTCACAAATTTAGGAATGCATCACATGAAATGAAATTTAAAATGAAACTGATAGAAAAGAAGCTGATTCAAGTAATTATTAAGCAAGCTGTATCCAACGAAGGAAAAACCTCACACTGACTATTGCAAAGTATCCCAACAAACACACAAATAAACTGCAAAACTAAGAATGTGGTGCACCACATGAAATTCATTTATAGAAGAGCACTGTAGAGACACCACTATAACCTATATAAGGGAAATGGCCTGCGGTGTAATGAGAAATTGGAGAAATCTGATTTGAAATGAATGGAAAGAAATATACATTCACATGCTACCATCATACAATGCATAAACAAACATTGTTATGATAAAAATTACTTTCTCACATCTAAAACATCAAACATTACAACCAGTTACAGAGACTGTATGCGTATTGGAAGTAGATTCTGACATCACTCAGATGCTCATTAGAAAGAAGGAATGGAATAACGATATTCCAATGAGGATACAATAAAATTGAAGCCAACTAAAGTCAGCCACCAAACACACCAACCATTAGCAGAAATAACTACAAATCATACTACATACCCCACATACCAAACTCAAACACATGCTGTCATAGATTGGCATCAATAAAAAAAGAACAAGCTAATGAAAATATATAGACAGCGAAAAAAATAACTCTACCACGATAACACACTTACATGCTTGACAATATAAACATGAAGGTGATATTTCTGACAATATAACATGCAAAAACAAATCAGTTGGAAGGTTTGAAATTATAGAAAATGCCACAATTATATGGGATGAAAAATGTCTGACAATAAAATTAAACCTGAACTGAGCCACAACCACTCAGTATGTTTATTGAGTATGTATGAGCCTCCTAAAGTATAGTAATATCAATTGCAACGTACAATCATGGATCACAGTTCTTGCAAATTAAATTCAAAAATGATATATCACTATAATTATTATTTCCCTGTGACTGGTACAGCTTATCATTAGGTACCATTCTTGTTGCACTAGCAATGAAAATTCTTCGCTAGTTCCTGTTTTCTGTCACATACAGATGTGCCACAATGTTGTGATCTTTTCAGTCTTTGATGTTATTGGATCAGAAGTTACTCTACCTGCCTCTCCTTCATCTCTTGTACCTGTGTTTTGAAGAATAGTTTTAAACAGGGAGATGTGACAGAATATATGCTTGTACCAAGTGATAGGATATATGCCTGTACCAAGGGAGATGTGACAGGATATATGCCTGTACTAAGTGACAGGATATATGCCTGTACCAAGGGAGATGTGACAGGATATATGCCTGTACCAAGTGTCAGGATATATGCCTGTACCAAGGGAGATGTGACAGGATATATGCCTGTACCAAGTGACAGGATATGTGCCTGTACCAAGGGAGATGTGACAGGATATATGCCTGTAATAAGTGACAGGATATATGCCTGTACCAAGGGAGATGTGACAGGATATATGCCTGTACCACCTTTCATGGTGGTTTGTAGTTCTTGCTTCACAGGATGTTTGGTGGCATGTAGAGCGTACTTTTTTGGAAGATTGATGCAACAGCTTTTCCATATGATGTTCAACTTCATATGACAGATGAAGCCAGCTGAGTCATACTTTAATATCATTTATTGAGTTTCCTCCTTGCTCATAGATGATACAATTAGCCATTAATGTGGTGTTAACAAAGTTTAGTTGTAATAGCTAATAAGAAACTTACTCTCTTCTGAACCGTCATCTATTCTATAGGCACCTAACAATCTTTCCAATCAGCTGATGAGTTTCTTTGATTCTATTTCAGTGCTTTCAATTAGGCCAATGAGACAAGCCTTCACATGGTTTAATTATAGGACGTATTTTTCAATGCTAAAAGTTATACTTTAGACTTTACTAATTTAATCTCAAATATGCTGTGTTGGTGCACTGGCTAATTAATGTACATGGCCAACATTACACAAGTAAGGCTGAAAATATCTTATGGTTAGAAATTTAATTACAGATTTAATCTCTAAATCTCTAGTATCCTGCATTCTTCTCCAGTTAATATAAATATTTGTTCTTGTGTGTGTTCAGAGTGACAGATATTTGTTCATGTGTGTGTGTTCAGAGTGACAGATATTAATGTAGATATAGAAATTCATTATATGTGTCTTCAACCTGCTGCTCTGTATGGTCAGGAGTACATGGGGAACTGATACTTATGCATGTGTATGCATTATAATCTTCTTTATTTGGTTTCTGTTTAAGACAAATTTGTTTTTCACATAGCCATAAGACGTCAAAGTTTTGGGGAAGGAATAATTGATCGTACTAACCTTGGTTCTTATTTTATTTATTGTCAGAAGTATTTCCAGGGTGTGATACAACAAAGTTTTAGTGTCTTAAGTGTCTCAAGAGAAAAATTGGGTATAAGAGGTCACAGATGTAGTGTGCAGGAGAGAAGACTGTAGTGGTATCGTCATGTAAGGCATATGAATAGGGACAGCTGCATTAAGAAGTGCCAATCACTAATTGTAGAAGGAACCTGTGGATGAGGTAGACCCAGGAAGACATGAGCCAGGGTGGAGAAATGTGATATTTGGATGGTGAGTTTCATGGAGGAAATGACAAGTGACAGGGACTTCTTATTTCTTTACTGCCCACAAGGGGCTAAACACAGAGAGGACAGACAAGGACAGACAAATGGATTAAGTCCATTATATCGACCCCGAAAAGATGAAAGGCAAAGTCGGCCTTGGCGGAATTTGAACTCCGAACGTAATAGCAGACGAAATACCGCTAAGCATTTTGCCCGGCGCGCTAACGTTTCTGCCAGTTCGCCGCCTTATGACAGGGACTTCTGATGGATTGCTGTGTTTTGAGAAGATGCATCAAACTAAGTGAAATTGTGATCATGGTCAGTGCTAATGATGCGTGGATGGCACTCATGCAAGTCATGGCAAAGTTGATCATGATAAGATTTGAACTCAGAATATAAAGGACCAAAATAAATACCACCAGGCATTTTTGTCTAATACTTTATTGATTTTGCAATATCACCACTCTCAGTTCTTTCTGTTTCATATTAGACACTGAACCATTATTGGTTTTCTAAATAAAACTACATTGCCTTTTCAAAAATATTCAAATTATTGAATTAACATAAAATTACAAAGTGGTGACAGACAAATCATTAGTGATTTTAAATATAAATCACATAGATATTTGCAAATAATACCTCATTCAGAATATCACCCAATACCATTGACTAAATGAAATGATTCACTTATTTGTATTTATAGACTCCCTGACATCAATATAATAATATATATACTAGAGTCACACTATTGATTTTTCTTAGAACAAAAGAAAACATATCAAAATTTAAATTTTACAAGAGAAATTAGTTAAATATTTGAAATTGTGTAAAACCTTTGCTATTTCAAATTATTTAATAAGGAAAAATTGATGCATTTTATTTTTCTAATTAAATTGCAAGTATCCTCCAGCTCTTTTCCTTAAAATAGTTGTATGATCAAGTATTATTGAACTTCTGTTAGATTTCTATTTAAAATTCCAATTATATTGAGATATTCACTTGTGGAGTGTTAGTTAATGAATTTTGCAATGCTTAAATTTAGTAACACTCCCTACAATAGAGGAAAAACTATCCAGAGAGGAAATCATATAAATTTTAATGCTATGCTTTAAACTAAGCAACTCTATTGTCAATTTAAGCCTGACGGACTTACAATTTTTATCTCATTTTGATACTTACATCAATGATAGGAGTGGATACCTTCTAGAATTTAAACTGATATATGCGAACAAAATGTAGGACGAGGAATTTATAGGTGACATGTCATTAATAAAGAACGGTAAGAAAGATTTAAGAAACTTGCAATGGTATGCTCAAATATAGTATGGCCTATTAAAAATATATTATTTAATCTTTAGCATAGTCACATGGAAGAAAATTCCAACAAAGAATTATATGCTACACTTTGCCAGAGGAGGTTCTGTTAAAGTATACTACACTTAACATTTTACATACTTCTGGGTTACATAGAGTATGTCATCAACAAATTATATATTCTGGACCATGTGCTCATGAGAACAAAGAATAGATCTATTTAGAATGTTATTTTAGTAATCCTCGTAGGGCTGTAGTTAGTCAAGACATAAAATAAAATGTAATTACAATTTTAATTCTCTTTGATTCTGGGTATAAGCATTGACAGAAAGCAGTTGTATGGCTTAATTGTAGCATCACATTGCCAAATACTGGATTTTTAAATCACTTGCAACAGATACATAGCAGTAACATTAGTCGTTACGTTCTACCTTTTTTTCTTCTTCATTATAGATAAAACCCCAGCAGATTCAAATTGCTAAAGTAAAAAGTGCTTTCCTAATGTTTGAACAAGAAATGTTACCTCATCCAATTCACTCCAAATAAATAAAAGAAATAACAGAGTACATTACCTAAGATTAATTTCCATGATGCTAACTGGGCCTGGGTATTTTCAATGGTTACAACTACACACCATACTTAATCAGAGGAATTCAAAATAATATGAAGCACAATCTTCCTAACTATTTCATCTAAATTCCCAACAAACTTAAAATAACAGTTAAACATTTGAAAGCCTTGACAAATTATTATCAAATCATTTATCACCAAAGCCATTGCAGAGTCAATGAGAAAGCCTCAGAATGGTAGTTCATTTGCTAGGTCTGGTGGAAGCAGTTGTACTTGAGGATTTTGCATTTTCTGCAAGAATGGTAAGGTGATACTGTTTATGTTCTATTTAAACTTGTTTAAGACAACAACTGCAGAAAAATACCATCCTAACTTTTTAATGGAGCATCACATATGGAGAGTCACATTAGGTAATGAAGTCGTGGATCTATTAAAATGAAATATGGGATGCTCTATTAGTACTTACCGGGGACTAAGCAACGAATTACAAAATAAGGCATCAATGCTTAACTTCAAAATTATCGCTCCTTATTTATAACAGTCTTATATTCTTGTTCCTCATTAACCATATTTCTAGCAACATCTCTTTATCTTTCTGACTTCGTGAGAAAAGATGAATCAACAATAGATCTCTCATCAATGTTAAGATCTTTTCTCTCTATTTTACACTAAAATCATTCACAGTACCAAATAAATTGACAGCAGCCAATCATTCTTTAGCCCTCATTTTCTTCAGTCAGTAAATCTAGCAAGTTCTTGCATTTCTGAATAATACTGTGTATAACATAACACTGGTATCTACTACATATATATATAATAATATAATAATAATAATAACAATAATAATAATAATAATAATAATAATAATAATAATAATAATAATAATAATAGGGAGTATAACTCCAAACTTAAAGGGAAAACTTCAATTTAGTATTAAACCAAATTTCACAATATAAATATATAAAATATAAACTAGAGAAAAAAACCACTATTATGCAATTCATTATATATATATATCACCGTGATCACTGTGACCGACCAGGCTATCAGATGTTGCTACACATCACTGGTCACAATGCACTTCGCATTGTTTTAGCCGTCAAATGATGCCACCCCGCTGGCTAAGCGAGCAGGCCAACAGATGAAAGAGTGAGAGAAAGTTGTGGTGAAAGAGTACAGCAGGGGTCGCCACCATCCCCTGCCGGAGCCTCATGGAGCTTTAGGTGTTTTCGCTCAATAAACACTCACAACGCCCACGATCCTACAACCGCGACTCCGCTACCCTAACTACTGGGCCATTGCACCTATATATAATATATATATATATATATATATATATATATATATATATATATATATATATTATATATATATATATATATATATATATATATATATATATATATATATATATATATATATATATATATATATTATATATATATATATATATATATATATAATATATATATATATATATATATATATATATATATTGCAATATATCGGTGTTTGCCAATGGAAAAAGATATCACAAATTGGAAATTAATAGTATTATTATTAATAAAACAAACATATTTGAATTTACTATTTATAATTACACAAGGTTCATTTTATCAATATACATTAATGCCACATTTAAACAAAAAATATTTTGCTGGAGTCATACGAAGACAACCTTCAACTTTTTCTATCCAAAAGGGTATTTAACATGCTATTATTTATAGCTTTATATATACTTCGAGAATCATTTCCAAAAAAGGAAATATTTGGATTAATAATATTTGATCTTCAACAACATAAGTTATCATTCCTTTTCAGCAATATAAATAAACATTTCATAGTTATAAATCCTAATGATATCCTATACTTAGGCACAAAAATAACTTTGCAGAAGTAGTGAATATACTAAACTGAATCAACCTTAATATATTACAATTGCTCATAATATTGATTTTTCAGAGATTGATGAAAAAAAAAAATTATATCAGCCTCAGCTATAATGGAATTGCAAAGTATGCACTAAAATTTACACTATCAAGAATCTATTCTATTCAGCTATTTATTCTATCATTTATACTGCTTTAAAGATTACATACTATGATATGTATTCCAGCCTCTTAAGCTTCTACAATAAAAACAAAAATTAAATTTCTTTTGTTCAAGAGGAGGATCGAATAGTGATTCAGAGATGTTTGTTCTAGCAGTGTATTTCATAGTGATTCAGAGATAGAATTTTGAGAAATTTTACTACTGTAAAGTATAAATATAATCAGTTAATTCAGCAGTTTTGCTGGGAACATAACACTTTTTCTAATATTTATATTGCTAAATAAGTAGCAAACACATAATGAGCTGAATCAGCAACTGTGAAGCAATGCATAAAACATAAATACAATAGAATTTTATTTCCCTTTCAGTATTATTCGAAATCCTTGTAGGTATGTAAAAAATTCACCATATTTTTATGATGAAAATTAATAAAATATAGGAAAGGAGATACTGCACACACATCCAGGTATATAAAACCAAAGAAAAGAAATATTGGGATGGCAATATATAGTTAATGATTAACATTTTAATTCTAAGCAGCAATTAAGTGTTAAATTTTACTTCAATATGTATGAAGAAGATGACCTCTGAAGAATACTTACAAATATTTTGTTGGAAAACATTTTTTTGTAATAGTTTCTGTTACAAACTTTGGAATCTTAGAAGTGTATATTTTTATGGTTTAATTAAAAGAGTAAGAGCCCATGATCTGTGAAAGCTCATGAAGACTATTGAGTTTGATGTTAATATCTGAACAGAAAACAGATGGTAGGAAAAGAGTAATTACAAAGGCCTAAAGTTCAAGAGATAATGAAAGGGTGAGAGACATATGTAATATATAAGCTGAGGTTGAGGTAGTTCAGAGGAGTAGAGGTTGTTGTAAAAATAATAAAATAGATAGGAGGAGAGTTAGATAGTGAAGAACATTGGTGAGTGAATGCTTGCCAACCAGAAACCAGATATAAAGAGAACTTCAAGGTATTGGAGAAAGCAATTATTAACCCTGTTTTCAAACTTTCTACATAATTGGAAATAAAAATGAGAAGTTAATAGTCAGAAGAAATAAAAGCATTTTCTTTTGGCTGATGGGGCACCTTGATGTATGTTTTCAAAAACTGAGACAGATCTTAGTCATGCTAAAAATATTGCAATTGAAGGGATAATTTCAAGGTCAGTGATCCAAATTCTTGAAATAGGAACATGAAATTAATGATTGGTAGGTGATTCTTGAATAATTTCTTTGTTTTTGATAAATTTCAGTTCAAGACAACTTTAACTCAATGCATTGCACTTTTTGATATGAAAATAAAATCCTACGAATCACTATATTTTCACGAACATACATCTTGAAAGTCATCACAAATTCTAATAACTTCATGTGAACTAATCATGCGTACAGATTTATTTTGTAGTATGATACAATCTGTCTATAAACTGTGATTAGGGATGAAGAGGTTTTGTTGATAGGATATGCATAATTGACTGGAACAGTAATTTAAGATACACACACAATACTTATTTTGCTCTTATCACTGTTATGTTGGTTCAAGCAGATATTTGCTTATATCTTGTAAGTCATTAATATTTATTGAAACAATATCTTATTTCATTGTAACCTGCTATGTTTATAAAAATGTAATAAGTGCATAAAATTGAATAAAATAAATAGAAAGCAATCTAATAATGTTCAAATTATTTTAAAATCTAAATTGCAGAATGAGTTACATATTTAAACTGTTGTAAATATCTCTTAGATTGTATGGTTGTTCAAGCATCTTATTGTCAATAGAATATGTTATTCTTTTGTTGCAGCCCAAAGCTGAAATATTTTCTAATTTCCTTGATTGTTACTCAACCTTCTTCATTATAAATATTGAACAGTGAATGTCAAACAGTATTTTGAAATTATCATAACTTTAAAAGCTTATAGATTTGAGGAGTTGACATTCATAAACAAATATATTTTGAGAATAGCATTCAATGTTACTAAGTACATATTTTTACAAATTTCTAGATTATAGCCTTAAGATAACAACTTAATGTTCAAATTTTTCTTTATATTCAAGAAATTATTTCACATAAATTTCACTTAACATTCAAGTGTTCATCTCTGGTGTCATTTTAGAACACAGTTCTCTTTGAGCACTACAATGGACATAACAAACAACATCTACTTACCAGTATCACATAACTAAATAATTACAATTAAGATGTTCCACTCAAGTCAATGAATTATTTCTTTCATTTTTAGGACATCTCTGTTAATTAATTACATTACTTGTTGCTGTCATAAAACTACTTTAGTCACTTAATACTAGTTCTGAGTATACAATTTAAGAACACCTTCTATCAAGAAATGAGTGATATTTGCCTTTTTAGAAGGTGTTCTACGTCTTTGGTTTTGTAGGCAAGATGAAAGAAGAAGGATATATTTTGTTTATTGATGCCTGTATTACAACCTATCCTGGTCTATGTAGCAAAAGTTTCATCAAATGCCTGAGTAGATGGCAAAGAAGAAGCTTTAGTGCAAATACCTTCATGAATGATATCCAGACTACAGTGGAGAAGGCAAGCTACTGGATTTGGTTAAAAAGAGAATGATGAGTAATGACTAGAAGAATATTGAGTGGACCCCAGTAACCATTTAATCTAACAAGCATGGTCTTATTTCAGTGGGAGGGCTGGTACTCATTATATTCTAGTTTTGCTCCCATTACTTTTTTTGCTTTCTGTTTTCCTTCAAAGCAACTCAATATATGTCTTAATTATATACCGACCAGCTACAAAATTCTTACAGTCTCTCAATTTCCTAAAAATCAGACTGCCTCATGGTCCCAGCAGACAAAATGGAAAAGGCATTTTCCTAAAGGGTGGTGAGGGAGATGTGCTCAAACACCTGCTCTGACTCACTAGGCTCACACTTGCTCAAACTTTCAGTGTTTATAAACATGCATGCACGTAATTCTTGTACATCTTTGCACTGTTTCTATATCAACTACAGTCTTGTTTCATATCTCATGTGTTCTCATAAAAGATTGATGTGGTTCTGTGAGCTATTGAAAAGGCAACAAGTTTGGTAGAATATATTCACTATTAGACAATTTGTATAAAACAGGAGGAAGTTGGCTCTTTGGAAGACAAACTTTTCAGTAATAGTGCTAGTAGAGAGGCAAAGATACCCAGCCATTTCTGTTACATTAAGAATACCTAACTTTGAAATGACTGATCCACCATATTCCAGCAAAGATAGAAAACAATTATATTAATCAATAATAAATCTCTGAGCGAGGTATAAACAGTAGCTGCATGACATCGTGAAGTATATTTGCCACTTAAATGTAGCTAACCCTTAAGGGTGGATGCTACTGTAGCTTGTAGCCCCCCCTGGAGGACACCTCCTCCAGCTGGCTATTGACACACTTTCTGTGCCCTATCAGTATTATTGATAGGGCACAGAAAGTGTGTCAATAGCCAGCTGGAGGAGGTGTCCTCCGGGGGCTAAAAGCTACAGTAGCATCCACCCTTACGGGTTAGCCACATTTAAGTGGCAAATATACTTCACGATTATATTAATGATAGTGATAAAAATTAAAAATCACTGAGAAAAAGAGTAAGTAATAATAAAAGAGAGAGGTTGACATGAAAAATTACAGTAAACAAGAGGAAAATACACACAAAGAAGAAAAATACTATTTCACAATGTGAACTTCAAGTGGATATGTACTTATTTTTATACCATTATACAGAGTTGAGAGAACCAAATGGATATATTGTTGGTCTAATTGATTTTGATCAAGAGCTGTTATTATAGTTACATCAAATGCAGTAACTTGCTGAAGCAAAGTAGCTTCAATATGAACTGGATCAAGATTTAAAACTTCTGGAGAGAATTTGGTTATAATCACGGTTACGGAGAGGGTCATAGCCCAACTAATTAGAGAGAGAGTTAGTTTAGATGAGATGCAGTTTGGGTTTGTGCCAGGGAAAAGTACTACTGATGCTATATTCCTGGTAAGGCAGCTGCAGGAGAAATACCTAGCCAAAGATAAGCCCCTGTACCTGGCTTTTGTTGACATGGAGAAAGCCTTCGACAGGGTCCCCCGATCCCTTATCTGGTGGGCAATGAGGAAACTAGGGATAGATGAATGGTTAGTGAGAGCTGTGCGGGCCATGTACAGGGACGCCGCTAGTAGGGTGAGGGTTGGAAATGTGTACAGTGAAGAATTCCGGGTAGAGGTAGGAGTCCACCAAGGCTCAGTACTCAGACCCCTCCTATTTATCATAGTCCTCCAGGCAATAATGGAGGAATTCAAGACAGGATGCCCTTGGGAGCTCCTCTATGCTGATGACCTTGCTCTAATTGCTGAGTCGCTATCAGAACTGGAGGAGAAGTTTCAGGTGTGGAAACAAGGATTAGAATCGAAGGGCCTCAGAGTCAATCTAGCTAAAACCAAAGTCGTAATCAGTAGGAAGGTAGACAAATCACAAACACCTTCAGGTAGATGGCCCTGCTCGATCTGTAGAAAAGGTGTAGGTAGAAACTCTATAAGATGCACCAAGTGTAAGCTATGGACACATAAGAGATGCAGCAATGTCAAAGGAAGGCTAACTAGGAAGATGGTTTTTGTATGTGGCAGATGCTCAGGAACAATAAACACTGAAAATGCTCTGAGACCAACTTCCGTCACTTTCCAGGGAGAAAAACTAGAAATAGTTGATAGTTTCCGTTACCTAGGTGACCAAGTCAGCAGCGGGGGCGGGTGTGCTGAAAGTGTAACTGCTAGAGTAAGAATAGCTTGGGCAAAGTTCAGAGAGCTCTTACCTCTACTGGTGACAAAAGGCCTCTCGCACAGAGTGAAAGGCAGACTGTATGATGCGTATGTACGAACAGCCATGCTACATGGCAGTGAAACATGGGCCGTGACTGCTGAGGATATGCGTAAGTTCGCTAGAAATGAAGCCAGTATGCTCCGATGGATGTGTAATGCCGGTACTCACACTCGGCAGAGTGTAAGTACCTTGAGAGAAAAGCTGGACCTAAGAAGCATCAGTTGTGGTGTGCAAGAGAGACGTTTGCGCTGGTATGGTCATGTGGCAAGAATGGATGAAGATAGTTGTGTGAAAAAGTGCCACACCCTAGCGGTTGAGGAACCTGTGGAAGAGGCAGACCCAGGAAAACCTGGGACGAGGTGGTGAAGCACGACCTTCGAACTTTAGGTCTCACTGAGGAAATGACTAGAGACCGAGACCTCTGGAAGTGTGCTGTGCGCGAGAAGACCCGGCAGGACAAGTGAGTCCATAACCCGTGCCCTTCTACATGGGATGGAGCCAGCCTACGTATGCATACCTTCCCTTCTTGGACACAAAACTCTATTTGTGAAGACGTGATGAGGCAAGTGAGGATCAGAATCGAAATCGATCAATGGAAATTGCGGATGTGCTACCAGTGCCGGTGGCATGTCAAAACTCTGCTTGTGAAGACCCGTTGAGGCAAGTGACGATCAGAATCGAAATCGATCAATGGAAATCGATCAATGGAAATCGATCAATGGAAATTGCAGATGTGTTACCAGTGCCGGTGGCATGTAAGAGAACTTTCCGTTTCGCAACCGTTGCCAGCACCGCCCCGTTTCGTGTCCGTTGCCAGCCTCGCCTGGCCCTCGTGCCCGTGGCACATAAAAAGCACCATCCGTTCGTGGCCGTTTGCCAGCTCTGTCTGGCACCAGTGCGGGTGGCACGTAAAAAGCACCCACTACACTCACGGAGTGGTTGGCGTTAGGAAGGGCATCCAGCCGTAGAAACACTGCCAGATTTGACTGGGCCTGATGAAGCCTTCTGGCTTCACAGACCCCAGTAGAACCGTCCAACCCATGCTAGCATGGAAAATGGACGCTAAACGATGATGATGATCCTCAGGAAAATTTTGTAAAGCAATATGCATTTCATTTGGACATGATTTCATGTTACTGAAACTAAATCTACCGTTAATATCTTATTATTTTACATTATTCGAGTTCACATAGTTATGAATAAATGTCTATATGTTCACTTGACACCAAAAAAATAGCAGTCAAATCCCTTTCAAATCACACTCTACCATCTTTTATAATGTAGGAACATACTGAATAATGAAGTTTCAGATAACTCTAGAAAACAAAGATGGGATACTTACAGCTGAAATCTCTTTGAACCAATGTCTTCTCAATAATGTTTACCAATAGTTAAGCAACAACAATGTACTCGACCCCCCAGGAAATAGTAAGAAAGCTTCATGATTTGTTCAAGAGCTTATTTCTCATGCACTTAAATATGAAACCGTAATGAGAAACTTATTTCTCATACACTCAACTATGGAACTGGAATGAACTCTGAAAGCCTCTTTGTGCTTCAAACATTAGTGTGTATATGTGAATTAGCTGTTCATCTCAAGTGAACCTCAAGCTCCATGCATTTCCAATTATAAAAAAAATGCTATAACAATATATAAAATTAGAAATATTTCCTATCTGTTGAACTAAGATTAATATTATATTTTAGAATTCAAACTCAGGCATCTGTTAACTTGCATTAAATGCCATTGCAGAAAACACTACTTGAATTATTTAATGTACTAATGTAAAGTTTAAACAGTTAAGATAATACACAGATATTGTCTTATCAAAATATGAATGGTAAAAGAATAAAATAAGTTCTTCTGTTCCTGAAATACTGCAATTACAATAATAAACTATCAATATAGAATGATAACATGCGATTATGAAAGTGTTTACATTCTGCATTACATTTTAAATCCTTTCACACTGGTTAGTTTTTTACAAGTTGATTATGCAGCAAATAAACTGTTATAGCTTACACCAGGTAAGTTCAAAAGTCATTTTCAAATATGCTTTTAGTGTTCAGGATATGTGATCTTTTACAGTGCAGATACAATGATCTAACTAAATATTTCTTGTTCTTTAATACAGCATAATACTAAAATACTAAAAAGAAAAAGATGCATTGTACATGAAAGATATTTTTCTTGGGATTTCCTACCTCATTATTTGTGGTTCACTTTTTACACAAGCATGCATTATACACCAGAAAATACTATTTGTGGGTTTAGCTATTATTTGTAATAAGATAATGTTTCAGCACAGTGAAGCAGGTAAGAGTGTTAATTAGAAGTGATATTTTAGTGTGTGTATAACTCTTTTACTTGTTTCAGTCATTTGACTGTGGCCATGCTGAAGCACCGCCTTTAGTCGAGCAAATCGACCCCAGGACATATTCTTTGTAAGCCTAGTACTTATTCTATCGGGCTCTTTTGCCGAACCGCTAAGTTACAGGGATGCAAACACACCAGCATCGGTTGTCAAGCAATGTTGGGGGGACAAACAGAGACACACAAACATGCACTTGCACACACACACACATATATATATATATATGCATATATATGATGAGCTTCTTTCAGTTTCTGTCTACTAGGCTATAGTAGAAGACACTTGCCCAAGGTGCCATGCAGTGGGACTGAACCCGGAATCATGTGGTTTGTAAGCAAGCTACTTACCACACAGCCACTCCTACACCTATTAGTTTACATATGCTGAATAATCTAAAGTTGTAATAGTTGAATGAGTAAGCAAATTGTAACAAATACTGCAACACTTTTTCAGGGTGCTTAGCATTGTCTTTCATCAACTCAACTTCAGGGGTCTAGGTTTTCTGGACCGAGACATTAGGAATACTATTTCTAAAATAAATATTGCTTAAAATCAAAATGGCAAAACAAACCTGGATCTTCACCATTTACTTCTTTTAGATAACTATAAATGTATCTTATAGAAGTCAACTTGCAAAAATCGACTCCTACCTTTTGCTTGGTAACTTTATATATTGGCTGGGCATTCTTCCCAAAAGCATGTTAAAAACAGTAATGTGTGTAAGATATGTTAAAAGTTTCGTTTTTTTTTTTTTTATTTTTGCAAGTTGCCAAATATATAATCAATAAATGAGATTACAAATTTCTGCTAGAAATGCTAGCAATTGATAATATATGTGTATTTCTGTAAAATTTGATCAGAAAAAGAGCTATATGTTAAAATTGTTTAAAGTTGTGAATGACTTAACAGCAGGAAACCTGAAATATATTTTACATACTCATCTCTCTGCACTACATAACCATAGTTACACATTCATTCTCAAAGGTCACCTGGACTAAATCTTGATATTTCAATATTTAGGGTATCAATAACAGATTGTATTTCATAGTTTTGTTCTCAGCTGGTGGCCAGACAGTATAATAAGATGAGGAAGAGTATAAATAAATCTCTCATTTTGTTATCATGCAACTCTTTCTCTATGCCCATGAATATCATTAAGACATATAATTGAATTCATTTGTAAATAAATGCATGCAAACATGTGTGCGCTTGCGTGTGTATGTGTGTGTAGCAGGATATATAAATAAATGCATGCAAATGCACTTATAGAATATACTGTATGTATGTATTTGTCAATGAGTGTGTATCAGCATGATCATTATTATGATCAGCTTCATCTCCATCATTACCGTTATCACTACAGTCGTAACCTTTACCAGCCGGTACCATCGTCATCATGGGATACAGAAAAAATATGAATCAATAAATGAATCATTTAATAAAAATTAGTTTATTTTAAATTACTTTTCCATTGAAATTTAATGGAAACAGATTTTGTGTGTTTTGAATGATATTTGCTTTTACTTTGTCGGGTTATTTTTGTTGTTAGTTTTATGTTTGTTGGTAATTAATTAAAGTGTGAGTTATTTTTCTCAAGCCATCAATAATGTACAAGATTTGGTGATATAATACAAATTTAGACACAACTGGAAAAAAGCTAAGCTGAGTAGAACAAAAGACAAATATAAGTTTCTCATGATGTTATTTTCACAATCTTAATTAATAAATGTTATCTTGATTTCTAAATTGATAAAATATACTAACAGAATTCGTGTAACCTTAATTAAAACTATATCTGAGATAATGTAGTTAAATCATTATGTAATGCAGGATATACAACAACAATAATTCATAGTTTTATAACTTTTTCATATTACAACTTGTAGTGTAATATAAATATGTTGCACTTCAGATAGAATCTGCTGATTGTGTCCTGAAAAGAACTATTTAATCAGTCTAATTCAACTACAGTTTAATGAACTAAATGCGTAGTTCTCATAAGCTAATCTTGAAAATCTTTTATCACCCTTACAATCAGTAATATTGCTTCAATGCAGGCATGAAGTTGACAACTGTTCGAAATAACAAAATTTCATGTAACTTGACTCCACATCGCTTCATCTGTATAGCAACCCTCCATCAATAATTATGTCAAATTACTTAATTATAAAGTAAAGGGAACTATTGACAGTGTACTTCAGCAATTAATGAATATAAGCAGTTCAAATGTGTCATAAATTAGCTTAGGATGAGGAAAAGGAAAAGTTTCTTGTGTCAGGCAATGCCGTTCATTGGAGTGTAATGTTTTTTTTATGGTACCCAGTGAACAAAGATTTAACACCTAATTAATCTATTCAGTATCATTAGAAAACATCACTCTCTGAAGAGGACAACTACCCAGCATGTAAGATATTTTCACCCTCACTGTACTGTAAACTAATATATTTCAATTTTGAGCCACCCTTTTTTTTCCTTTTAATGATAAAAAACCATCTTTATTTTATTAGAACATCTAAATACAAAGAAACAGGGAAGAAGAGAGATAAGAAAGGAAAAGAAAGTAAAAAAAGTGGCAGGTAAAGCAGAGGAAGATGGAAGGGAGGGAGCAAGGGGAAACACATCCAGGAACAAATGGTTTGTTCAGCCACACCCCACGGTAATAACTGTGATGGTGTTGCCATGGAGAATGGCCAGCAACACTCACTTCAGCAGTAACTCCATTTTGTACTTAATTATAGTTCCTTTTTTTTTGGTGGGTTTTTCTCTTTAGTGATACTTTATATCACTTATAAGAATAACAAAATATTTAGCATGTTAGTTATTTTCTTATCATTTATCTTTAATGTCTTGGAACTCATTTACTGAAATTCTTTACAATGTTTTAAATACTTGTCTATGCTTATTCTGCATATAATCTAATCAGAATTATTGCATCTAATCCTTTCAGAATTACTGAGAGAGATTACACTCTGTGAATCAATGCAGTTATCTCATGGACAACCGAAGAAATTGTGACCTATTGAGTCAAGTACATCAACATCAAAATAAAAATCAAATGGAAATTGTGGTTGTGATACCCGTGTCAGTGGCACATAAAAAGCACCATCCAAACGTGACCAATGCCAGTGCCACCATGACTGATTTCCGTTCTTGTGGCACATAAAAAGCACCAACCGATCATGCCTGTTGTCAGCCTCCTCTGGGCCCTGTGCTGGTGGAACATAAAAAGCAACCTCTACACTCATGGAGTGGTTGATGTTAGGAAGGGCATCCAGCTGTAGAAACTCTGCCAGATCAGACTGGAGCCTGGTGCAGCCTTCTGGCTTCCCAGACTCCGGTCGAACCACCCAACCCATGCTAGCATGGAAAACAGACGTTAAACGATGATGATGATGATGATGATATAACAATGAGGAAAACTGTATCTTACTTAACACAAATATTGTGTCTGAGCATGGACTTTAAATCTTCATGTCAATAATCTATCTTCTTAACCTCAAAACTGTTGTGCCACAACACTTGTAAATACATTTATTGACATCTAAAGGAATAAAACGTTCACATCTAAATTATTTTTGTGATAACATAAATATTGATTTACGCTCATACAGGACGTTTGAGAGCAAATAATGTAAAAAATATAAAAAATGCAACAGTAACTTGAGAGAACATATAATAATTATTTTCTAATAGCCACTGGCTGTATAGGTAGTTGAACTATTGATAGAAAACAGAAGTTTTGAAATTTGCTGTTGTATGGCCTTGTGCTCCTACACAAGTTTGTTTCTTGCAATTTTCACAGTTCTACTATACTGAAAAATACTTTGTTATATAAAGAGCCAGTGACTACTTTGTTTTGAAGTGAGTTAATTATTTTTTTTACTATAAATCATATATGTTTTTAAAATAGTTAACAAGAATATTTCTGTAATTATCAATGGATTATGCGTCAATTTTAAATTTTTCGTTGTAGATGAGCTGACAAAGAATGAAATCTTGTACTTCAAGGTCATGAGTTTGTAGCAAAGAATCATCTGAATATATTTATGAAATGAAGTTAAATCAAATAGTCAAAAGATAATATGTGCTACTTGAGTAATTGATATAACAATCTAAAATGCAAACCTTAATTTCAGTTGTTGTAATACATTTGGGTGATTTCTTCACTATTCATGGATGCCATTTTTTAACTAAAAGGGTACTATTAAAAATTCATTGGTAAGTGTCATGGTTTGTCATATCCAGGCATAATAGTAGTAATTAATATGTAAGTGAGCTCTTTTAAAGCCTAGCCAGGCACATGGGCCCAGTTTCCCGGTTTTAAGGGCGTATGTGTTTCCCAGCTGGACAGGACGCTAGTCCATCGCAGCATTACTCACTTTTGCCTGCTGAGTGGACTGGAGCAACATGAAATTAAGTGTTTTGCTCAAGAACACAACGCATCGCCCGATCCAGGAATCGAAACCACAATTTTACGATCATGATGCTGAAGCCCTAACCACTAAGCCACGCACCCCCACCATAAGAGTAGTCAGCTTTACTTAAAGCAGGAATTACTCCATTTGTGTAATATAGTTCACTCTTTTTCTGGGGATATTTACTACAAAGTAGATATCTCCAGAAGGCTTTGATGTATGAGGTTAGAAATTATGAAGATGGACTGAACAGGAAACACAATTTGTAAAGACAGTAGGTCTTTCGAGAATATTTTCATTATTGTGAGACAGAGGATTCATCTGCTTATACTTTTTCTTAATCTTATTTAAGTATAAATCTCTTAAGAAAAACATGAGAAAATCTCTCAATATAGTCATTATTTTTTAATGGTTATTTTGAAAACAGAGTGACACTGGTAATCCAAATATCTTTACAATATGTAAAATAAATCTCATTTAAAAAACTTCAGACAATGACTATTTCCATTCATATTTATTAGAAATTTATTTTCATTACCATTTGTTTAGTTAACATTTATTTTTCCAAGCTGAGATAAGTTAGATGAGCTATGTCTCAGGTGGGATTTTTATGACCAGATGCTCTTCCTGTTGCCAGTCCCTAGATCCCATTCAAGTCAGAGATTGATTTTATTTCAGAACGTAGCACTAGCAGACAATCTTATACAGTAAATGCCAACAAACATTACCATTTGATGCTTAGCTACAAATAGTGATATCAGAAAGTAAGTATTCACACACACATGCACACACATACACAAATTCCCATAAACACACACATTTATGTATAATAGGCTTCTTTCAATTTCCATATGTATGTGTATATATATGTAGATGCATACATATATTTATGTATATATGTATGCATATTTATACATACATAAATGTATACATATATATATATATATATATATATATATTATATATATATATATATATATATATACACACACACATATACACGCACACACATACCCACACACACATATGGGCCACAGTAGGAGATAATTGATCCACATGGTGTATTGAAAAATTATCTAATCTTTGGGCTTAAATGAACAATTTTTACATATTTCACAAATTTTATTTAATCACCTTCAAAATACTCCCTTTGAAAGTTCACTCACTTCTTCCAGTAGTTCTACCTCTGTTGGTAACACATTTTGGAACCCCTTCTCTGGTAAGCTATGGAGCTCCACAACTGCTTTTCTCATAATTTCTTTTCCTGACCCAAATCACTTTCTTTCCAGCATGGTTTTCAGTTTGGGGAAAAGTCAGATATCATACAGTGCAAAGTTGGGAATGTAAGGAGTCTGTTGAACAAGTGGTGTGTTGTTCTTGACCAGGAAACCATGGATTACAAGGTGCATTCAAGATGTATCTGGCTTTATTTGCTCTCCAATTGCACAAATCCTTTGTTAAATTGTAATGCACTGATTCTGAGCTTATTCCCACTTCATGAGGAATTTCCAGGATTGCTACATAATGGTCTCCAATGAATATTTGCCAAACATTCTTAATTGACTCTTCATTTCGGCTTATGAATGACATTCATGAACATGCCACACTCTCCACAAAGATGCAGCCATGTTTGAAGCAGTGTACCACTCCTTGATCTGAGTTTTTCCCATGGTATCTTCTTCAAAGGCCTGCTGAATCTTCTGGCTGGTTCCAGCTTGAGTATCACCAAGCTTTTGGCAAAACTTGATGTATTATCTCTGCCTCATGTGTTTGGTCATTTGCCATGAAAACGAAAATCCAGTGTGTGTGTTCACTACATGTCTCTATGCATAATAGCCAGGAACAGACATGGCCTACTGGAGCAAAAGTTCTAACACATACACAAGCAGAGTGTCATTATATCCTACCCAAAGAATTTTGCCCACACAACATTAGTTTTGGCATGAAAATGTTGGATAGTTTTTTAACATGCTTCATATGTTTACTTGCCATTCATGCAAACGATGTCATGCATGTTATTTCTCTTATAAATTCTGTGACAAGCAGAGTGAATAATTCATCAGGAAGAATTTTACGAGAGGTAAGGCACTTCATTACATAAGTGTTCGAAATTATTGTGGAGATTTTCTTATGTTTTTGTATATTGTGGATATTTTCTCTATGATTTTGTATATTGCGGACATTTTTCTATATGTTTTCCTATATGATTTTGTGGATATTTTCCGATATGTTTTTATAAATTCTGTCATTTACATCCAGTGTTGTGTATCTTTTCTAAATGACGGATCACATTAATTTTCAGCAAACTTTCACAATTCAAGCAATAATAGAAGGGCAAACGATTTCTGGCCTTATTTTAAATGACGAGTTTTGTCTTAAATACAGAAATTTAACAACTCAAAAACGTATATGAAAATTACAAAGCAAATAAAAGAACATCCAAGGATATATATATGTGATGGTGGCACAGTGTTGACAATTCTCATTTGGATGAAACTATGCCATCCAGTGTTCTAGCTTCACTTCAGTCATGGGGCAGTTATCTACACTGCTAATATGTATGTGTGTGTATGTATGTATATATGTATATATGTGTGCGTGTGTGTGTATGTATGTGTATATATATGTGTGTGTATGTATGTGTATATATGTGTGTGTGTATATATCTATGTATGTATGTATGTGTATATATATATATATATATATATATATATATATATATCAACATTGTTTAACGTCCGCCTTCCATGCTGGCATGGGTGGGATGGTTTGACAAGTGCCGGCCAGACAGAAGCCTGCACCAGACTTCTGTAACTGCTTTGGCATGATTTTTATAGCTGGATGCCCTTCTAATTCCAACCACTCTGTAGAGTGGACTTAGTTCTTTTTATGTGGCAGTAGTACAGGCAAGATCAGTTTTGGCATGGTACTTTTAAGTGGCACCGGCACTGACAAATAAAAATCTCTTTTTAGAGGGGAGGGCACATTGGCGGAGGTGATCTTGTGTCAGATGATGAAAGGTTATAGTGAGAAACGGGTGTCTTGCTGTAAAGAATGTACCTGGCAGAGAGAGAGGGAGAGGGAGAGAGAAAGAGAGAGAGAGAGAGAGAGAGATTAGGAACGAAGACAGAAACAAGTGTGCTGCAGCAAAAGAAATACATGTTTACCCAACCTGAGGGAAATGCAAGAGAAGGAGAGAGAGAGAGAGAGAGAGAGAGAGAGAGACTGCAGGATAGAGATGGTAGCATAGTACTGGGCATATTCACAAAGGATGGCAATCAGAATATAAATGGAATGATTGAGTAAAAGCAGAGAGAGATGTAGATGATGGCAAGTGCCAGGGCATACCCTTGAGGTTTGAATGCTATAATATAAGTGGCAGGATATTGTGAAGGAAGTGTAACTAAAGAGGGCAGAAGTAGGGCGTGAGTGGGAAAAAGCCTGGTTATATACAGAGTCTTGGGGTAACCGGATAGCAATGATACAGAGGAACAGAGCCATGAGGACAAGATTGGTGAGTGAGAGCTAGGCATAGTGTATGAAGAAGGAAAGGTGATAAAGGGAAGAGATGTAGACTGGTTTGTTGGGGTAGGGTATGGAAAAAGTTTTCTTGTTATATGTGGGTGGAACACACAGGTTGGGGGCTAGCAGATAGCAATGATACAGTGAGACAGGTGTGTGGGTGGAACATACATATCAGGGGCAAGTGGAGAGCAATGGTACAGTGGTGGCACAGGGCCAAGAGGACAGGATTGAAGAGTGAGAGGTAAGCATAGAGCATGAACTGGAAAAGTGAGGAAGAGAAGAGATGTAGAGATGTATTTTGATCTGTTGTGGTAGAGTGTGTGAGATGTTTTTTCTTAAGTGTGGGTGGGACGCAGTGCTTCTAGAATTCAGTTTCACTGATGTAGGTAAGTTTTCTCAAGAACTTCATATCACCAGACAACTCAGTCCATTGTCATTTCTTCCATGAGGCCTAACATCCTGAGATCAGTCCTTACCACTTCATCCTGTGTCTCCCTCTTCTGATGGTACTATCCACTTTCACTGATCAGCACTTCTTTATGCAGCTGTCCTCATTCATACGCATTACATTTCCAAACCAATGTAGTCTTCTCTCTTCTATGCTACATTTGATTCCTCTTATGCCCAATTTTTCTCTCAATACATTTGCACTTTGCTGTACATGCACACTGATGTTGCACATCCAGTGAAACATGCTACCTTCATTTCTCTCCAGTCTATGTATGTCATCTCCATTCAGAACCCATGTCTCACTACCATGGAGTATAGCTGTTTACACACAAGCATCATATAGTCTACCTTTCACTCTGAGAGAGAGTTCTTTTGTTGCCAGCAGAAGTAGTAGCTCTCTGAATGTATGTATACACACACACACACACACACACGTTCCTGCCTTTACACTTTCACTTCATATACACCAGCTCAATTGGATTCGTTCTCAGTTGAAGACGCCTGTTGTTATTTTCTTGTTGCTTGTATTCATAATTGTGTACAAGGTTTTCCGTTTTTTTTTTTTTTGTCTTTTGTGTAACGTGTTCACTGCTTTTTGTCTTTGTGTTTTTGCTGCTGTACACATTCGCTAGCTTTCTTAAAAGGTGATCTAATGCCTTTAGCTTAGATTTTTTTGGCGAGAGCAACCAGATCAAACCGTCTCAAGTGTAACTGCCAGAAATGGTCCTGACTTTTGGTGTTTGACTGAGGCAATAAGACCACAAATGACCTGGGTTTTTTTTTGCCTGTCCTTCTAATTTTCTAATTGTTGTTTTTCATGTCCACCTTTGCATCATCTACCTGTCCAAATGATTTATTGTCCTCTATTGCATTTTTGTTCCATATATATATATATATATATATATACACATACAAGAAGAGAGAGAGGGATTTATATTCTTAATTCAAGGATATTATAATGTGTGTTATATGCGTTTCAGGTTCCACTTAGGATGAATTTAGTTATAAAATTAATTAAATTTGCAATACAGTCTTACAATTGGTTTTTAACATCCATTATTAACACTTTTTTATTTTTACAATATGTACCTCTGTTTTAGAATACTTTCACCTCATCCCTACGAGTCATAAGAAATGGCAGAAAAAAATGGTTGGCAACAAGAAGGGTTTCTGGCTATAAAACAATGACCCAGAAAATACCATGTAATCCTCACCAGCTCGAAAATCAGGTATAAAATTGTGCTAATAATGATGATGGTGATGATGGTGATGATGATTAAAAATTTTATTGGGTTTAAATGCAATTATAACTTCTACAGGACTAGAACTGTTTCATTCAAATGAAATCATAGCTTCCTGATGATTTCATTTGAATGAAACAGTTCTAGTCCTGTAGAAGCTCCTTCTATAAAATAAATTAATTTACTCTGCTATGTATTGAGTACCTTATTTACTGTGGTTAACCCCGACTCAACCCGGGACCTACATATTATATATATATATATATATATATATATATATATATATTGAAAAAGATGGATATTTTAGGTATTCATTACTTTTCTCACATTCCAATAAATTGCTGCATTTATAAATCTATAAATGTGTTAGTAATTTAATTAATAAGTTGTTATAGTGATTATTAATATAAATGTAGCATAGTATTTGGATACGTCAAGTATGATTCCTAGTAACGAACCACGTCATAAATTCCTCTAAATAATAGCTTGTTATGGCTTACCAACTAATTACAATATTTAACACATCATGAGACTTATCAAATTAGCACAATACCCACAGATTCCACTTGCTACTTAAAATGCTCATGGCTCACAATTCATTTATGCAGGTAGCTAAAATGGGGGATTCTTTAATGTTGAAAATTCTATTAAAACTATAAATATATGTAATCGCATATTCCCCTGCCTCTTCTTGGATTCTAACGGTTTTCACTTTCCATTTGATGTAATGAATAAGCAATTATTCATGTTGAAGTATTAGTGTTTATATCATTTTAAAAAATTTTCTATAATTAATGCATGCATCTCTTAACTTTTAAAAAATTCCTTTGAAACGTGTGTAATTAAATGTACATCTTTACATCTTTATCACTATTCTTTCTTTTATGTGTAGCAAAAAACATGTTTCACTTTGACAGTAGATATTGGAGAAGAGATATAATCTAGATATGAATGTACTTCAGATTTTAAAGTGGTGTGCTCAGTTTAAACTCAAGACAAATTGACTAAATTTTCATATTCACTCTACTTAATTACAACTAACCATTGAAATCAATGTAAGTATTCTGGAGTATAAAACTCATATGAAGATTGCTACTGTGCAGACTTGTTTGACCAAAAATAACGATATTCAATGATCAGAAATGTACAGTTGCACATATCAAAATAGAATGCTCCTAAGAATAGGACTAAGCAGAAGATGATTAGCATGCAAACTTGTCTAACTCAAAATAGACACCTGTAATGACATGTAGTTGTAGAATTCAAAATAGAGTGTTCCTAAGGAGAGAACCCCATATAATGTAGCAAAAAAAAAAAAAAATGTTTAATCATTATAATGGATACTGGTAGTTAGTTTCTAATGCAATAAGAAATGAAGTAAGTTACAAAATTGTTTCAGTATTGGCAGTATGAAAAGAATGAGAAAAAATAATAAATAATTTTGAACATATATGAAAGTGAGAAGGTGAGAAATAGAGGAAGTGAATACCTTCATTTTGAAATATAACCTAAACTGATACAAATGAGAACCAAAGGAATATCTGAACAGATATAGTTATGTGGTTAACAAGTTTGCTTTATAGTTTGCATGGTTTCAGGTTCAAACTCACAGAACATCACCTTGAACAAGTGTACTCCACCATAACTTTGGACTGATTATGAGGGAAACTGTGCCGAAGCTCATCATATATTGTATGTGTTTGATCATGGTATAATGGTGTTAACACTAGAAATAGGTTAAATCGACCTCTTTTACTTGTTTCAGTCATTTGACTGGAGCCATGCTGGAGCACCGCCTTTAGTCAAGCAAATCGAACCCAGGACTTATTTTTTGTAAGCCTAGTGCTTATTCTATCGGTCTCTTTTGCTGAACCGCTAAGTCATGGGGAAGTAAACACACCAGCATCGGTTGTCAAGCGATGTTAAGGGAACAGAGACACAAATACACACATATATATACATATATACGATGGGCTTCTTTCAGTTTCCATCTACCAAATCCACTCACAAGGCTTTGGTTGGCCCGAGGCTATAATAGAAGACACTTGCCCAAGGTGCCACACAATGGGACTGAACCTGGAACTATGTGGTTGGTAAGCAAGCTACTTACCACACAACCACTCCTGCATCTATTAATTCAATTAAGATTAACCCTTTAGTGTTCAGATTACTCTGTTAAATGTAATATTTTTTTTATTCAAATTGTTTTGAATTAATCAAGCATTATTTTATAGCTTTGAGGTTTCAATGATGTGATTGTTTATTTTTAGAATGGCATTGTAGGTTAGGTGTGAAAGGCTAGATATTGCCGGTTTGTGGCTGTGTGGTAAGTAGCTTGCTAATCAGCCACATGGTTCCGGGTTCAGTCCCACTGCGTGGCATCTTGGGCAAGTGTCTTCTGCTATAGCCCTGGGCCGACCAATGCCTTGTGAGTGGATTTGGTAGACGGAAACTGAAAGAAGCCTGTCGTATATATGTATATATATATATATATGTATATATGTATGTATGTGTATGTTTGTGTGTCTGTGTTTGCCCCCCTAGCATTGCATGACAACCGATGCTGGTGTGTTTACGTCCCTGTCACTTAGCGGTTTGGCAAAAGAGACCGATAGAATAAGTACTGGGCTTACAAAGAATAAGTCCCGGGGTCGAAAAGCTCGACTAAAGGCGGTGCTCCAGCATGGCTGCAGTCAAATGACTGAAACAAGTAAAAAAGTAAAAAAGTATACAACATATGGAATATTTGGGCTGGATATGGCCGGTTTAAACATTAAAGGGTTAATGAAATGAGTAACAAACAAATTACTGGAGTTGATATTTGTATACTTGACAAAACTCACTGATGACAGCACCCCAACATGGCTACAAGCCAACAACAGAAACCAGTAGAATTAGAAAAGAATATAAAAGCTGACTGAAGAGGGAAAAAAATTTGACATACACTTCCGACTATTCAGTAATTTACATATAGAATACTCATTAAAATTATAATCAGTAACCTTCATGTCATGCATATTTGCTTTATTTTTTATTTTTTTTTTTTTTCTTTGTTACTTGTTTCAGTCACTGAAATGTAGCCATGCTGCTTCTTGCTGAATGATTTTTTGTAACCAAATGGCTCATTCAAACAGTGCCATTTGTCTGACCAGCTTGTTGTTCAACAGACGGAGAGATTTTAACCTCACTCAGGAACAAGTGGTATTTAGCATCATCAAAGACATCCAGCCATAGAAAAATCTACTCCATTGTAGTATTTCTGTCTGATCTAGACAATCATAAAAATGGTGACATTAAAACGATGACGATGAGGAGGAGTGAGAAAAGCATGATGAGGATTTCATACACACAAGCACACACATACACACACACACACACACTGAGGCAGAGACACACATATGCAAAAACACACACAGATATGCACACATATATGTTATTGACAATGAAACTACTTTTATGAAGATCTTCAGTCAACATTGTAAAGCAATTTGTACATTGATGTGTTGTTTCTATCACATTTCAGTTTGAGGAGGAAACACACTGCCTATGACATCATCAAGAACTACTAGAGAAACTAGGATGGAATCAATGATGTTAAGTAGATAATGTCCCTGGCTACTATACACAAAACATAGGCATGATTGTGTGGTAAAAAATTTTACTTCACACCTACATAATTCTACATTTGATTCTAATGTGTAACAAGCTGGCCATTAATACAAGAATGGTAAAGGAAGATATTCTGAGTACAATTTAGAGGAGACAAAATATGCTAAAGTTACTAATATGGACTAAGAAGAAAAATGACATATCTTTATATACATATATATATAGGCGTAGGAGTGGCTGTGTGGTAAGTAGCTTGCTTGCGAACCACATGGTTCCGGGTTCAGTCCCACTGCATGGCACCTTGGGCAAGTGTCTTCTACTATAGCTGCGGGCTGAGCAAAGCCTTGTGAGTGGATTCAGTAGATGGAAACTGAAAGAAGCCCATCATATATATGTATATATATATATATATATAATATATATATATGTATGTGTGTGTATGTGTTTGTGCATCTGTGTTTGTCACCCGAACAACGCTTGACAACCGATGCTGGTGTGTTTACGTCCCCGTAACTTAGTGGCTCAGCAAAAGAGACTGATAGAATAGTACTAGGTTTACAAAGAATAAGTCATGGGGTCAATTTGCTCCACTAAAGGCGGTGTTCCAGTATGGCCCAGTCACATGACTGAAACAAGTAAATGAGTAAAAGAGTATATATATATACACATACTTACATCTGCGATGGTAATCCCACCAGAATAGCTCTTTTTCTAAACGTGAACTCTGAACACACATAGCACACAAACTCCACATAAAGAAGAAATATTCCCCAATGATGAACCACCTCAGCACACAAGTATAAGAACACCATGCCCAGAGCACAAACAAAATAATTCAACCAATTTGACCAAACAACAATTTGCCCAAAACACAAATCCAAAGGAGACAAACATCCAAAAGATGCCACCCAACAATAATGTTTCTTGATTCATTGATACATAGTTTTATTCAGGTTGATTCATGGGAATCTCTGCAAACCAAACAACACTGTGTTTTCCAGAATGGAAGCAAACACCTTTCTCCATATGATTGGCTTGAAAAATTGACACTAGGATAATTTCCTAATTTTCTTAGCATGAAACCAATGGCAACACTAATTCACAAATAAAGAATTTATATCCACTAATGTGGTGTTGAGCACTCATTTCCATCATTCAGCATTTATGTACATATATATATATATATATATATATATATATATATAAGAGAATGAGATGACAAAGGAATAAGCAATTATCATATGAACTTCATTAGTTTACAGGTGTTTCATAGCTGAGTGCCTGGGTAACACATTATAGCTTTATCAGAGCTTCAATATATACATATGTGTATGTGTGTGTGTATGTGTGTGTGTGCATGCGTGTGTGTGCATGCGTGTGTGTGTGTATACATGTATGTATGAATATGCATACATATATACATACATACATGCATATGTATACTTACATATATACATATATATATATATATATATATATATAATATATATACATATATATATATATACATATATAAATATATATATATATATACACACACATATCTTTTATCTTTTACTTGTTTCAGTTATTAGACAGCTTTTAGTCATGCTGGGCACGATCTTGATTCATACATACATACATACACACATACATACATGCATACATATATAAACATATTTATGTATGTTTTTGTCTGCTTTTTTTATGTGAAATTATAAATAAAAGTAATCTAACATTAAATGATCACTCAGTATATTTAAGTGGTGGGACTTTGAAATTTTGTCCCACCAGCTGTCATCAGACTGTGATTTTCTTTATAATTTTTTTGCAGGGTCCTTTTTTTGGGGGCAGGTGGAGTAATGTAAATGAGTATTAGATATGGTTTAGATAGACATAAGAAGTGGTTATGTAGGAAATACATAGAGAAGGATAGGAAACACAACTAGTTCTCCATTCCATACTTCCTATGCAATCTTTTCTCCTGTGTACCAACACCATACCTAATTATCATTGCTATTACTCCACTTATCTAGGAAACACTGCAAAAAGCCATATAAAAGGTCTAAAGTAAACCTTTGCCTAGTATATATATATATATACATATATATATATATACACAGGTATACATATATGTATGTATTTATAAACAAATACATATGCTTCTTTTATTCCCTTGCATCTTGCAGGCATTGTGTTTTGGGGCTTTTTTTTCTCTTTCGCCATGCATATACATAAATCAACTGTCACTTCCACCTGTTCATTGTGTTTCAAAATACACATTCATCAAGTAATGAATTCATTTCCCATTTTAAATATCAGAAAATTGCAATTGCATATCTGACCGTCAACAATATTTTGTTCTTTTATTAATTTTTCTTTAATTTGCATGCGTTTGCCTTATTTCACTTTTTTCTTTGCCAGCTTTACTGTTTTGTAATATCTGAAAATTATGAGTCTATTTCTTTGTTATTTCTATTATGAGATTTTTACTTTCCTCTTCCGTCAGCAAGAGAATATTGTAATTCAGGTCTATCTTAAATATTCATAGCCCTTTGCAATTGCATTTCAATTGATTTTGAACCAAACCATTAACATTCCAGATATTTATACTTTTTCATATTCTGTGTTCTATATCTTTCATAATTATTGCCAACATGCAACAACACTCTCACTTCACATTTGCAATCTTTACCCAGCATTCATAACCAACTGTAAGTTATTATTATACTCTGAAATAGCAACTACATCATCAACCAGGTCATAGTGGAGGCACATGGCCTAATGGTTAGAGCAGCGGACTCGTGGTCAAGGGATCATGGGTTCGAATCTCAGACCGGGCGATGTGTGTGTTTATGAGCAAAACACCTAAGCTCCATGCGGCTCCAGTAGAAGATAATGGCAAACTTCTGCTGACTCTTTCACCACAACTTTCTTGCATCTTGCAGCTCACCTGCGACAGACCAGCGTCCTGTCCAGGTAGGGATTTTAATTCAAAACTTATGAAAACAAGACATTTATACTACAGAGCCAGAGCCAGTTTCAGCCAGGTTAGTAATGAAAGGGTTAAATAGAATAAACACCAGGACCAATTCTTTTGACTAAGATTTCTTCAAGGCAGTGCTGCAGTATGGCTGCAGTCTAATAACTGAACTAGTAAAAGATAAAACATATACAAGTTTATTTGTATATCAATTAAAAACATTTCCAACTATACACAGCTTCCTTTGTGTATACATATAGTATCAATATTTAACTTTCAAGCAATGCACCAATGAACAAAAGATTATTTCTGTATATGTGTACAGTCAATAAAGAATTATCTCGATTCTTCTAAATATCAGTTTTGTCATGACTCTTCCACATTTTTACTAATTTTCAACTATTCATCAATTGCACATCCACAAAGAGGCCTTTCAGCAGTTATGCAACATATCGCTTATTAACCTAACATCATCAACATATGATACAACCAGCTTCTCATGATATGATGTCACACCATCAAATTATACATACATACACACGTATATATATATATATATATATATATATTATATATATATCTGTAAAAGTAATATGTGACAATTATTCGGTAGCCAAGATAAAACTCTGAGTTTCAGATGCCGAGATGGAAATCCATGCCACTATCTCTTCAGAAGAGATGGTGGCGTGGATTTCCACCTCAGCATCCGAAACTCGGAGTTTTATCTTGGCTACCAAATAATTGTCACATATTACTTTTACAGATAAATTCCTCTATTTATATAATATCGAGGTCTCTTTCTTTCTTTTGTTATCTTACCAAATTTATAAATATATATATATAGGCACACACATCTTTATATATATATATATACACATATACATATATAGTGACGACTATATTTGTCTTACAGTTCTACATATATATGTATGTATAATGAATTGCTCCCTGACACCCAGCATGGCATCTGCTCAGAAAGAAGCTGCCTTACTCAGATTCTGCAGCATTATGACTGGGTGTTGAAATAAGTAATGAATCACTCAATGTTTGTCTGATATAAAAATCTCTTAATAAACTTGTTGAGTTAGAAATTCATATCAGAGCTAGAGAAACATTGTCACTGCAGTGACTCACAGGACAAAGAGATGTATTTTGCCTTTGCTGAGGCTAGTCAGAACCATACACCAGAAAGCACCAGCTTCACCAAAATTCAGATAGATACATCAATGTCATGTTCCCACCAATAAATACACATACGCTTTCTCACACTCTCTCTTCCACTTCTTACAACTATACCAATTTCTTTACTACCCACAAAGGGCTAAACACAGAAGGGACAAACAAGGACAGACAAATGGATTAAGTGCATAACTGGTACTTATTTAATCGACCCTGAAAGGATGAAAGGCAAAGTCGACCTCGGTGCAATTTGAACTCAGAACATAGCGGCAGATGAAATACCGCCAAGCATTTTGTCTGGCATGCTAACGAGTCTGCCAGCTCGCTATACTATTGCCTCTGCTCTAAATACATTCCCCCCATCCTTCTCTTTCTCTCTTTCTTTCTGCTTCTCCACCTCTTCTTCAATCATCTATTTAACATAATAGCAATCCCTTTCTCCAAGCTCTCACTGCTAACACTCTTCGCTCTCTCTCTCTTTTTGCCTTTCCCTTTGACTAACAATGTGACAGATTCACACATTTAGCCTTAGCATAAAAACATATATATATATCTTTTCAAAATAGTTTCTGTTATGACTGAAAAACATTATCCACTTGCAAGCATTCATTTTTAACTCCTCATAAGAACCATTAAAATGATGTATAGCTTGTGATTTTCAAGATTTTTTTATTAAAGGAATTGTCTGACTATTTTCTTCTTAGTGATAGTCATTTTATTCAAGATTGTATCTAACATTATTCTGATGTAACTGAAAACAGGAATTTGATATTAACTAATTACCTCTCTAGAAGGAATAAATCTTTTTTTCTCAGTTTCCTATGAAAGAAACTCACTCATACAGTTTTTAAATTGTGTGAAAGTGTGTATAGTATTTGCCAATGATTTGTCTAATATTTTATCTTTGCTTGCTATCAATATTGAAATTATTTGTCAGCTTCGGTTACTATTGGATATTCAAATTGTATTTTCTACTCCTGCATTTGATTCAATATTCAATTACATACTTCACACAGACTTTCATTTTCATTTCACTGTATCATTATTTTTTTGCATTTAAACATTGTAACATGAAAGACTGTCTACAAATCAATCGGGCTCACTTTAATCATAATAAGTCTGTCTTTTACTACACTGGTGTAATTTTGCACTGGTCTGTTACATTTTTTTCTCTCATATCATTTTTGTACTCTAATTCTTTGTTTTGTCACTTTCCTTGCCTTTATCATCAATCTACATCACATTAGGTTCTACTTGTTTCTCATCAACCAACACCATATTAGGTTCTGCTTGTTTGAGGATAAATGAAGCTAGGCACCAACTGTTATCAATACATGGTACTACCATCCATTGTTATCATATACACAAAATATTACACTTGTTTGTAATTATTGGAAGCCAATTTATTTGCTTTTATGCTCATTTACTTTAAGTGTCTTTCCTATTTACATTAGTTATCAAGTAGATCAGGCAAAATACACTCCCTCTTCTATATGAAGGTTTTTTTGTTTTGTTTCCCTTCTTGTTTTTAAGTTGTTTACAGCTTTATCTTCTCCATGGTAGCACATATTTTTTTATCTTTCACAGAAAGGCTGTTTTTCTTTTTTTTTTAGTCACCAGTAAAAGTATAGAACATTAAAACTTCTAGACATTTTAAATTAGTTGTCTTTATTATTGCCAAGTATATCAGATGACAGCAAAAGAGACCTTTCTGGTTATCATAAAATCATAGTAAGATGACAGAGACAATAATTATTTTAAAGCTTGTTTTGACAGTCTTGCTAGTTGCTGAATGTAATAAACTGGATGCAGAAACTATCATGAGAATTGAACTTAGTTAATTATACGAGGAATAAGAATTCATCTTTAAAAAAATGGTTTTCAAGAGATATGATAAATTATACAAGGAATAAGAATTTATCTAAAAAAAATGGTTTTCAAGAGATATGATAGAAATACAGAGAAATAGAAAAAGAATGCTGCAACACAAATTCTGCACAAAATCTGTCCTAATATAAGTTACTTGAAATGAAATTTTACAAAATATAACATGTAAATTTCTAACAATTTTATCCTGTTTCAGACAGATCATATTTTCAACAACATGAAATAAATGACTACCTATTTGTAAAGAGCATCTTCCTCTAACTAGCTAACCAGAAAACCAAGACAATACTTCATCCAAATTGTTTATAAATACAAAGTATATGTAGCTATAAATGTGCAATCCAAGAATATTCAGACATACCAAAACTATGCATGAAAAATAAGATAAAATAAAACATTTTCTATGTATATTTTATCTTTCATCATAAAATAGTCTATTCATACACCATCAGAAAATCTCTGCAGAAGATTTCAGCTTCATACTAAAATCAGCACAGAAAATTTCAGCATTGTAGTTTTCATCCTCCATAATACTATCTAATCAATTTATGGTTGTGAAACAGGATAAATTTTCTCAAAGAACAAAAGTACATAAAAAACTTTGCACTTTATTTTTATTATTATTATTATTATTATTATTATTATTATTACTGAATAAAGACAGAGAGCTGGCAGAATCGTTCACACACTAGCACACTGTAATAAAATGCTTAGCTGTATTTTGTCTGTCATTATGTTCTGGGTTCAAATTCCACCGAGGTTAGCTTTACCTTTCATCCTTTCGAGTCAATAAAATAAGTAGCGGTAGATGTAAACAACTTAGACCCTCCACCAAAGTAGCTGGTATTGTGCTAAAATTTGAAACTATTATTATAACTGATTATTTCATAAAATAAAACGTCAAATGATGGAGGGACAAGCACAGAAATATACAGGCATATATATATCAGAGATAATGGTGTCATTGAGACCCAAAGGTGCCAGGTAATGCTGAATAAGTGCTATAGACAGACCTCAGTTAAGTTCCAGATTCGGTAATATTGTGAATAAAGGGTTCAACGTTGGTTTTTGTCAGTGTGTGTATATAAGAATTTTTTGCGTACTAAGATAAAAAACCAAGGCTGTATAAATGCTCTAGTATTTATACAGCCTTGGTTTTTTTATCTTATTACACAAAAAATTCTTATATATATATATATATGTATATGTATACACCCACACACACATATATATGTATATATATATCATTGTTAAAGAGGCCAACAGACGTTAATGCACGGCAAACATCTCAAGTCATATGCATTATCATTATTGGAAAAAAGAAGAGTCAGCATTTGTCGTCCTCTTTAACAATTACATATCCATTATATCAGAAATCTGCCATGGCTATATAACAACCATCTCAGCTAAAACCTTGGAACCCTAGTAATCCGTTACAGCACTTACCTAGTGTACCTACTCATTCAGATCACCTGCGAAGTGTTTATATATAAACACTTGGCCAAAGTGTTATGCAGTGAGACTGAATGCAAAACCATGTAGTTTCAATGTGAACATATATCATCACCATTACCATCATCATTTTAACATTCACTTTTCTATGCTTGTCACACAACCACTCCTGCATCTATATATATATATATATATATATATATATATATATATATATATATATATATATATATATTTATTTATTTATTTATTTATCTATATACTTACACATGCATACCTATATATGTACACCTGTATATACAAAATTCAGGAAGATAGATTTTCTATGGCTAGATGCCCTTCCCATAGTCACATCTCACCTGTTTGCAAGGAAGGTGAAACTAGACAAAGGCATAACTGGTAGATTAACAAGTTTGCTTCATAATTATAAAGTTTTGGGTTCAGTCCCCGATTGGAACCTCCTTCCTTCTACCAAATTCACTTTCAAAATTTCAGCTGGCATGGAATATGGTACTTGCCTAAAGATGCCATGCAATGGGACTGAAATCAAAATCTACATAGGAGGACTGCAAATTTCTTAACTACTCAGTATATTTACATACTAATATACATACACACACACATGCACACAAACTCAGACAGATAGATAGAAAGATAGCTAAATAGATAGATAGATGATAGATAGATAGATAGATAGATAGATAGATAGATAGATAGATGATAGATAGATAGATAGATAGATAGATAGATAGACAGATAGATAGATTGATAGATACATAGACAGATAGATGGATGAATAGATAGATAGATTAGATAGATAGATAGATGGGTGGACAGACAGTCAGGAAGACAGACAGAAAGACAGTTAAACAGACTGAGAACTAGGTGAGTTCCTCTTTGTCTGCATGATGCTGTAATGGAAAGGAAGGTGGCTTTATGCTATAGGAGATGAGTCTCAAATGTGAGAAAATATATCAGAATGGAAGGAGTCACTTGCTGTTGGGGAACTATAAAGCTATTCATAATATGGAAGAAAGGGTGGGAGTGATTGGGGACAGAATTAGATGGAGTAATTAAAGGAGATAAAAATAGTTGTGGTGAGCTGTCAAGACAGACCCACAAGATGAAAAGTGAGTAGAAATGAATGGAGAGAGTAGAAGAGGAAGTGTGAGATGGCAGAGGTTGAATGAACTTATGGAAGATGGTTGAAAATATGGAACAGGACAGAAGGTGAATACTGTAAACAAATGTTGAGTGTATTATTAGGAAAGAGAGAATAGTAGGTGACAACTGTAGAAATTGGGCTGGGCTGGAGGAGGATTGAGGGATGATCAATGATATATGAGTCGAGGTTAGATAAGCTCTGTTAGTGCAGAAAAGGTCTTGAGAAAGAAAGAAAGAAAGAGAAGAGTGAAAGAGAGAGTGGCAGATGACATACAATTGGGTTGTTTGAAAGTGTAGGGTAACTATAGGGAATGGAGGAGGGCAGACAAATGGTGATGGAGTGGTGAAGCAAGATATAATTTGGTGGCTAAAGTAGGGGATAAATGTAAAATGTGGGTGGAGAGGACAGTATTTAGCATGGAAGATGGATTACAGTGAAATAGTGTGTGAATGTGCCTGTATATGTATATGAATAATATATGTGTGTGTGTATAAGCATGGTTTTGCATGTGCATATATGTTTATACATGTATATACAGATGTACATATATAGATATGCATGTATATATATATATATATATATATATATATATATATATATATATATATTCATAGGTGCAGGAGTGGCCATGTGGTAAGAAGCTTGCTTCCCAACCACATGATTTCTGGTTCAGTCCCACTGTGTGGCATCTTGGGCAAGAATATATATATATATATATATATATATATGTAAACATATGTATAAAATTTAGAGAAAAACCTCATGATAAACAATTCAATAGTGCAAGACATTATTCACACCATAAAGAAAAAGTTAGATATACTATAGGAAACGTTATTCTAAAAATCAATAGAGTACATAAACAATAAATAGTAAATAGACTACGCACATTTCATGGCTATATTTTCAAATAGATAATAATAATAAAATCAATTTGATTAAAACTAAATCGATCTAAAATTAATTCTATTTAAAAATATAGTCATTCATCAGATCTATAATAATAATAATAACAATAATAATAATAATAATAATAATTATAATAATAATAATAAGTAAGCTAACAATTCTGCCAGCTCAATTCATTAATCATGATGAATATTAGGAATATAATTTCTCCGAACTAAACCTCAAAGTAACTAAAAAGATTTTTATAGAAAGCTAATGGCACAAACACCATATTGAACCTCAGTCTAACTATGTAGTGTAGTTCACCACATTATCTACAAAAATTCTTCTGTGAAGCCTAAAATATCACAAAAAAATGAACCTTATATACAAAGAATGAGTGATCTCATTGTATTCATCAAACAGATATAATTTACATCACCATACCTTTCTATCAATCCACACCCTTCAAACTCTTATGTTCCTTCTATCCCCCAATATTGTTTCTTCCTACACAATCACTACCCTTGTTTACCTATACCTAATTATCCTCCTGTTGCTTTTTCTGTATAAAGCCAAACATCACCAGAGTAAATCACAGTCTCATGCAGGTGAGCAAAGTAAAACTCTGAAAGCATTGTCAACCTTTTCCTGAAAAAAGTTAATGATTATTTAACCTACTGAAAGTATGGAGCATATTTCAGTTTAGTGTTAAAATATTTTTATTTATGATTAGACATAAAAACAAACATTAATGCACACAACATATATACATATATATATATATATATGTGATACACGATCCCTATTGATCGATTTTTCCCCCTTTTTTTTCTTTCTTCCCAAAAAGAAAAGCTCTACCTCGTAATTTGTCCCGTCTGTGTGGCTAGTAAAGAAACATATATATATATACACACATGCACATGCATATCTACAGACACATGTGTGTGCACACACACACACAGAGGCACAGACCCATGTGTGATCCAAATAACTTACATTGAAGTGAATTAATTATTCACCTTTATCACTGAAATATCTACAATAAAACACAATTAACAAGTGATTGCAGCTGGACTTGATACACAACATGACTTACTATCAACTTAATAAAAAAAATTTTCCTTTTTTCCCCCTGCATCTGCTTTTCTTTTTTTCATACTAGCATGTGTGAGAAGGGTTTAAATAGCCTTTATCCATTCAACCTTATCCGGTGTTATCTCATTCATCAAGTATAGCATCCTAAGATCTAATCTAATTATATTGTCCAAAGTTTTCTCTAATCAAACACTGCTGTTCCTATACTCTGTCATGTTAAAAATTTAGATTACGTTTCGTATTTTACATGCCAGGTCTTGAATCAGATAAATTGAATTGTTTGTATATTACTAAAAATGCTTACTGAATTAATAGTTGTTCATATCATTAATATCTATTTAGGTAAGTATCACTTAAATAGTCCAATACATTACTAACTTTTAGACGTTTAAAAAGTACCAAAACAAAGATATAATATCACTATACCTATTTTTACTTTTTTGACAACTGAGAGGGGTGAATTTTTTACACTGTTATATGTGCCCGTGCTAGTAGGGTGCCAAGTGTGATCATTGCCAGAGCGGCTAACTGGCTTTTGTGCCGGTGGCACGTAAAAGGCACCATTCGAGCGTGATCGTTACCAGCGTCGCCTTACTGGCACCTGTGCCGGTGGCATGTGTAAAAAGATTCACGCGGGATCATTGCCAGTACTGCCTGACTGGCCCCCATGCCTGTGGCATGTAAAATGCACCCACTACACTCTCGGAGTGGTTGGCATTAGGAAGGGCATCCAGCTGTAGAAATTCTGCCAGATCAAGATTGGAGCTTAGTGCAGCCATCTGGTTCGCCAGCCCTCAGTCAAAATCGTCCAACCCATGCTAGCATGGAAAGCGGACGTTAAACGATGATGATGATGATGATATAAATTTGAGATTATTGACTGGGTGAATCTTGTTTTAGATGGATAACATTTCTTTGTAGTTCATAAATTAAAACCCCACAATTACCTATCTTCTAAATCATTATGTTTCTTTAGAAATCCTTTTATGTTAATCTAGTTATTATCATTATTCAGTAGTCGTATTTTCATCATGTGCTTTCACTTTACTACTTAGTGTGGCTCTGGGTGCCTTGAGTATGTGCTGCAGCTTGTTGTGGTGCTCTTATTTTTACTGTATTGAAAGTGTTTTACATAGGATATGTGTGGTGCCTAGTAGTGCTATTTATTGTAAGTCCTGGTGCTTTAGTTAAATATTTGTCAGAATGTTTTTTTTTATCATACCTAATGTTTCTGCTCTTAGGTTCCACATTTGAATTACCTCTATTTCCAGATCATTGTATTTTGAAATTTTTCCATTTCTTTTAGAGAAACATTGTCATCTGTTGGTATTGATACATCAATTAGAAAGTATTTGTTTCCTTCTTGGTGATCTCTGGCAACTACATCCAGCCTAGTGGCTTTAATTTCTCTGTGTGTATTGGTATATCCCAGTGTATGGTTACTTTCTCATTTTCTCTGACCTTTTCTGGCATGTGACTATACCATCTTTTTTCTGTTTCTCGTCCATAGTGTTGGCATAGCTTCCAGTGTTTATGGGTCCCAACTCTGTTGTGTCTGTGGATATATCCCTTCTTAGGCAGGACTGGGCAGCTAGAGACAATATGATTTATTGTTTCTTCTCCACCACATGTTCTGCAGTTACTTGTTGTATTTCTTTTCATTACATGTTTTCGGTGATTTCTGGTGTGAAATCTACATCTAAAAATCATTCAGTCTCTGCTTTCTGCCCTGAGCTTCTCAGCTATCATTGGGATTTTGCTGTGTCTATTTTTTTTTTTTTCTATTTAGTTTAACCCAATATTTGCTGTGAAGGGGCTTTTCTTGCCAATGTTTCATCATCATCATCATCATCATCATCACCACCACCACTGCCGCCGCCACCTCCACCATTATCATCATCATCACCACCTCTGCCACCGCCACCGCCACTATCATCATCATTATCATCATCATCAACATTATTAATCAAAAGCTTAAAATCAATAATTATACTTAGCATAAAAGGACTGTAGACAATTTATATTTCACTTGTTATGTTCCTATGGGATTCTGCTGATATTATAAAAGTTTAGTTTTTAAGAAGATTTTTTTTAGATGCATTGCTATGATAATGTTCTTATGTTTAAAGTACAGTGTAATGAATTTTAGTGAAAATTGAAAAAAATAGTTGAGTCATAGTAATACTGAACTGCACTAAAATGTTATATTTGAGGAAAACTTGTCACTTACTACCATCATTCTAGTGCATTTTCCTTTCTATGAACATCAGAGCAAAAACAATGAACTGGTATGCCTATAGGGTATAATTTCATGAATCTTAACAAAAGTGGGACTGAACCCGGAACCATGTGGTTGGTAAGCAACATACTTACCACAAAACCACTCCTTAGAATTCCTTATTAGTTGAGTACATCTGCAGAGACAGTTTGAATTCAACATTTTCTTTCCATTCAGCTTCTATATGTTATAGTATATGATTTATTTAAGAATGAAGTTACAACAATAGTACAGGTTTCATATTTGGACTGCTAAAATTGAAATGACTATGACAAGCATGCTTCACTTTTGTTGAATATTATTCATGTAACCTCTGTTTGAGTAAATAATCTTATATGGCTAATGCTGTTGTTTTTCTTTTCTTCCTCTCTTAGTTCAGTTGTTCACCAAATAATTTGCTAGATATCATAATATATAATGTAATAACAACTATTATTTTCACATCCAATATGCTATTTTATTTTACAGAATCGAATCATTCTACATCATCTGACATTGATGTTATTTTTCTATTCAGTTGCTGGTTTCAATCATTGGACTACAGCCATATTGAGGCACTGCTTTGATTAAAAATATGGGACACTTCACAAATTTATATGTCACCATTGAGTAACTGTCATGCTAATCTTTTCTGTGTCTTTCCAATTTTATAACATGTATTACAGAAGTTACATATATGAACTAAAAATATATTTAATTATAGTTCAAATGTAAATATGATTTTGTGTATCTAAAACCTCACCTGAAGCCCAGAAAATTAATGACTACACTCTCCTTAGCCTAGTCCCCAGGGTGGATGCAACAAATGAGCTACAAAAGGAATCTATGACAAAGACACTGACATCGATATCCAACATTTGGGAGATCATCATCATCATCATCATCGTTTAACGTCTACTTTCCATGCTAGCATGGGTTGGACGATTTGACTGAGGGCTGGCGAACCAGTTGGCTGCACCAGGCTTCAATCTTGATCTGGCAGAGTTTCTACAGCTGGATGCACTTCCTAATGCCAACCACTTTGAGAGTGTAGTGGGTGCTTTTACATGCCACCGGCATGGGGCTAGCCAGGTGGTACTGGCAATGAACTCGTTTGAATCTTTTACACATGCCACCGGCACAGGTGCCAGTAAGGCGATGCTGGTAATGATCATGCTATCTCATAGATATGGAATGACAATGCCTCCTATATGCGTGGAATGGTAAAATATTATGTTCATGAGTTTACCAGATATACAAAGGTTCACACATCTTGAAGTCAACTGGATTAGATTAGAAGAAACAACTACAGATGAAAACAACAAATTATGGCACAGTAGAGATAGTGCCAAATGCTAAAATGGAATGGGATTCATCACCAACAAGAACAGAGAAAACTCAGCTACTTGCTGAATGTCAGTATGCAGCAGTCCTGTTGCATTTCATAGTGTTGCATAACTGCAGTATATTGCCATTATACAAGTTTATTCTCCGTTATTCAAATATGATAATGTAGATAGAATTTCAAGATGACCTTCTGAAAAACCATCACAACAGTTCCAAAGAAAGATATCAGCATTATTTGAAATGGGCATAGGAGTGGCTCTGTGGTAAGTAGCTTGCTTATGAACCACATGGTTCTGGGTTCATTCCCACTGCGTGGCACCTTGGGCAAGTGCCTTCTGCTACAGCCTTAGGTGGACCAAAGACTTGTGAGTGGATTTGGTAGACGGAAACTGAAAAAAGCTCGTCGTATACATGTATATATATATGTGTATGTATGTACGTGTGTGTATGTTTATGTGTCCGTGTTTGTACCCCCAGCATCGCTTGACAACTGATGCTGGTGTGTTTACTTCCCCGTAACTTAGTGGTTTGGCATAAGAGACCGATAGAATAAGTACTAGGCTTACAAAGAATAAGTCCTGGAGTCGATTTGGTCGCCTAAAGGCGGTGCTCCAGCATGGCCACAGTCAAATGACTGAAACAAGTGAAAGAGAGAGAGAGTGGAGCATTTACTATTAGAGAAACAAGTGATGGTGGACTGTGACTTTTAAGCAGACACAAGCTTTTCCAAGGCAACATGAGACAATTCATTGATCTCAAGACATAACAAAGAATGGCATAGCATGCTCTTAACAGCAAGACTAATATCAAGATTGATTTCATCATTAAATATGACAAGATTAAGTCCAGTATAAGACAGAGAGACTATGGCATAATACCAATGATACTCAAATTCTGGTTGAGAATTATTTATAAGCAAAGAATTCTATGTATAAAGTAAGATGTAGACAAAGTAAATAATTCAGAGATTCCAGTAATATCTGAGATCAATATTGGTAGCAGGTTTGCTACCCTCCACTTACAAGAAGATATTAACTCTGACTGAACAACAGCAAGCACCTTGTGAAACAGCTTTAGATGTGGTAGGAAGAAAAAAAAGAAAAATAAAAGCACGGATTGCTAATGACATCCTGAACTAATGCAACACAAAATGAAACTTGAAGAGATCCTGAAGTAAATCAAGAATAGAGCATTGGAAATAGGATCAGAGAGAAAATGAAGGAAAATAAGGAGCAGCAGAAGGCAGACCAATGTAGTAAGATGAAATCTGTGATAAAGGATTATAAGTCTGCTTTTGAAACCTGTTGAAGACAAAACAAGGTCTCTTCTCACTGATGAGACTGTTGGTATAAGATGATACTCTTTTACTCTTTAACTTTGTTTCAGTCATTTGACTGCGGCCATGCTGGAGCACCGCCTTTAGTTGAGCAAATCGACCCCAGGATTTATTCTTTGTAAGCCTAGTACTTGTTCTATCGGTCTCTTTGGCCGAACCGCTAAGTTATGGGGACGTAAACACACCATCGCTTGTGTGGGGGTACAAACATAGACACACACACAAACACACACATATATATACAATGGGCTTCCTTCAGTTTCTGTCTACCAAATACCCTCACAAGGCTTTGGTCGGCCTGGGGCTATAGTAGAAGACACTTGCCCAAGGTGCTAGCCACTCCTGCACCACATGATGGTCAGATTATTGTAAGAACTTTATAGCAATGACGTCAATTATGACACTGCCATGTTGAATAATGTTTTCAGTAATAACAGAGAACTTGCAAATGCTTCATTACACCAGGAGGAATCATAAGAGATATTAGACATACGCAGAGAAGGAAAATCTCAAGATGTTAAAATCACCCAACGTGCCTGAAACATGATACAAATTTAATCACAAAGCCATGGATATTCCCTTCCATCCAACCATGCCTGTGCACTTACCACGCAGCCATACTTTAAATTCAAAACACATGTCCGTACCACAAGCTAGGTCAGATTAAATTTTGAGCAAATAAATGAGGTAAGATGCACATTTAGGTCAATTCATAAATGAAAATGAATGCTGAATATGTACTGTAAAATTCATCTTATGTTGTGTGATATTTGTTTTGTTTTCCAAATGCATATAACAGTTTCCCCTTCCGGTTTTTTTTTTGTTTTTTTTAAACCAGTCAGTGACACACACTTTCTGATCATATCACAGGAAGAGGAAATGTTCTTGGATATTTTCTACTGATAAAGCATATATAAAGCAATTTTAAAGATCTTCACACAAGAATATTTTCCTATAACAATATCTTTTTTTATGCATGTACTTACAATTTTTTTTTTCGTATAACAACACATATTTTTGCTTTATATTTATTCATTTATCTTATCTATATGTTAGTATAAGTGAATAGAACTGAATGACTACGTATATGCATATGTTGTAAGATACACTATGCATAAATCTCCATCACTTTACAGATGAAGATGCATCTATTGTAAGATGAAATCTGACAACTCTCAAAGAAAGCTAATTTTATTGAAATATGCTTTTTATGACTGCAAACTACGTTAGATAGAAAAATGCTAAAACAGTAAAAGTAAACAACATTCAATAAAAAGCACAGAATCTCTGTTAGTCTTTCATTGTAATGAGTTACATTCTGTGAGCACCATTATTGAAGAACATGTGAAACTCATACATTCATGATATTAGTGGTAAATGATGCCTTTACAAGTATTTCAGCACCGGCTATATAGATATTTTATAAAATCCATCTTATATATACATACATACATACATATATATATATATATATATATATATATATAATATATATATATATATATATATATATAGATAGATAGATAGATACAGATAGATAGATAGATAGATAGATAGATAGATGATAGATAGATAGATAGATAGATAGATAGATAGATAATAGATAGATAGATGTATATATATGTATTTGTGAATGTGTGTATTATATACTGTAGAAGAGGAGTTTTTTGTAAACCAGAAGAAAAGAGCACACTTGCATATTAGATAATAGAGTAGGTATATTAGTTATAGAGTACTATAACTTTAGACCCATAACAGGCTATTGAATGGTTTCATACAAAATAATCCTCTCTACAATGGCAGAATAATTAGGTACTTTTCAGACATGGCTGAGTGGAAGTGTATAACTTGGGCTCTTTTGAATTTGAGGTTTGAAAAGAACAGATACGATCAACAATTTGCAGAGTTGTTGCAAAAATAGTGGAGCACACAACACAAAGGCTTGCATTCGCCTGTGTAATTTTAATTTTATATTTTCCTGGGTTTTTTTCCTGCAATTCTGTGACTCATTGACTGAATGGTGTCTTTTCAAACCTCCAGTACAAAATAGCGAATCCTTTACATTTTGCATCAACCATGTCTGATGAGTGTTTAATAATTCTTTCATTGTAGGGAGGATTTTTTGTACAAAACCACTCAATAATATTAGCTGTTATGAAGTTAAATATATAATACTTTATAAAACATATATATAGAAATTTAGAAAATGGTATACCTAACAAGGGTGAATGAATATATCACTAAAAGTTTTGACAAATAGCAATTACATTTAGAGATAACTCTTATATTAGTTTGCCTCCTTAATTGCAATAACTAATATTGGGTTTGTATTAAATAGCTGCTCCTTGTTTTAAACACTCACAAATCCTTATGTGTATACATATAGAAACGAAATTCTTTACAAAAGGACTAAAACTCATGATAACAAGTGGTTGTTTCTGACAACAATAAGTACTAAGATAAAAGCATTCATTTGAAAATGGGAAACCCGTGATCCACCTATTCACTACATAAATAAAACCTTTAGCTGCACTTTTCACAATAATCTTCAAGCAAAACTGTGAGATAATTCTTTTGCAAAATATATTCTTCAACTACATTGCTATCAAAGATAGCCCTTCAGTTTTGAGTTATGGCTTTATATTCTTTCTAATCCACTAACACAGAGGCCTCTTTTTGTCTGTTTCCACTAGATGCATCACCACTATCAAATTAACTTGATACACAACTTAGCTCCATTTCCTGCTTGAATGTGTCACGCCCTTACCAGATACTTAACTTTATTATGAGGTACCATCCTATAGGAAGTATAATTTGAATGTAACCCCATAAAAATGTTTCGACACTACAGTGCCCAAAAAATTGTGAAGGCCATAAGACACAGCCACTTACGCTGTTGAAAATCTATTATTATGCAGTGTAACAAAACCTTTATTTTGTCTTTGGTTAGTAAGTGTTATTTCTTATTTGCTTCTATCTAGAAAGCAAAGGAAATGACTACTATTCCCTTCAAACTTTGCCTGGGCATCAATGTTTTGAAACTGACATATTTTCCATTGCATTTCAGACAGATTCAGTATTGAGTAGCTGAAGGAGTAATATTGTTATAGCAAATGTTCTGCTCAATACCACAGATTTGCTTCTCAATCACTTGATGTTAACCACTTGATCATGTCCCTTAGTGGCTGACAATATATATGCATCTCTGATCATAAGCAAGAGATGCAGGGGAGCATCATAGCCAAGTGTTGCATGGGATTCTTTGGGTTTGAATAAATATAATAAAAGCAAATTTTGAAGGAAATATTAGCCATTTTCCATACTTTCTAGGGATAAGTAAATAGGAAATAACAGTTTCTAACCCAAGGGCAAAAATCGTGTTACATATTCTGTCGTAGACAAAATTTTCGTTGTGTCTTGCAACCTTTTCAATAGTCTGCAAGATGCAACGAAAAAATTTTAGGAAAATAAAAATAAGAAATAAATGGAAATTTTACCAGTGAGTGTGTTACTTTATAAGGCGCAAAAAGAAATTTACTCTCCCCAGACACAACAGAATAAGCTTCAAAACACGAATTCATATAAAGAATCTTGCAAACCAAATCCAAAAACGTATTACATAGTGTTATCATAATAAAATTGCTTGAGCATCAGAAAAAAGTCATTTGTATTTATATTAATAATTTCTAATATGTCTGTTTTGGCTCAACACCCTAAACACTAAGCCATACACCTTCACACCAGTCAAGTATTGAAGATTAATTTATCCACTATTCTCTCTCTTGAAATTTGTGACCATTATGACAAGTCACTTATTATAATCACTTGAGAGGTAGATGGCAAAATCTGAAGAATTATCAACAAAATGTCTTGCAGAATGGAATCATGTCCCTTTACAGTTTCCAATCCAACATTGTGCTATATTCATCTAGTAAGGGTCCATAAAAACAATATTAGCCAAGTGCTAGATACAATATATTAGACTATACCCTCTCCGAAAATTTTGTGGCATCGTGCTTTATATAGGAAATCATTTTATTACTAGGAAACTGAAGCATCAGTTACTTCCCAACAAATTAGATGTATTGTTTAATTTCAGATCTAATTAGAATAGGCCTTAATGCTTAAAAGGATGAATATTATAACTACATTTTTTTTGTCTCTTAAATTTTGAACACGTATGCTCATTTCATTTGTTTGTTGACATTTACAACAATTTTTACATGCAAGTGTGAGTTAATGAATATATTACCCAAGCAATATTTAACAGTTAAGTGTTCTACCTGTCACTAATAACCTTGAAATTATTTTCAAGTAATCGATCTCATATCTCACACATCTTTAATAGGTGCAAAATGAGCTTGTTGATGATTTGTTGACAGAAGTAAAAAGATCACCATACATAGCTAGAGACTTTTATAGAATGCAAATATCAACAGGTATAATCATGGCCATAGATATACTAATACCTATATATAAGTACCTATATGTGTGTGTGTATATATATATATATACACAGACAGACAGACAGACAGACAGATAGATAGATAGATATATGTACCACTCTCTAAGGTGGTTGGCATTAGGAATGGCATCCAACCATAAAAGCCATGCCAAAACAGACAGTAAAGCCTGATGCAGTCCTCTGCTTTGCCAGTTCCTGTCAAACTGTCAAACCAACATAGAAAATGACTGCTAAATGATGATAGATATTAAAATGATAATGATGTGTGAGCATGTGTGTTTATGTCAAGAATTTCTAAGCTCTGAGAGAACATGAAATAATTTGTTTTTAACTGGAAAGACTGAAGTAGATAGAGCTATAAATAATAACATGTAAATATTTGGTGTTTAAACCAAATTTATATGCTGTTATTTATAACATTATCTGCTTCAAGTTCTACAGTTAAAAACGAAATGTGTGCGTGTGGCAAGAAGTTTGCTTCCCAGTAACATGGCTCTAGTTTCAGTGCTACTCAGTGGCACCTTCAGCAAGTATTTTCTACGACATAACTCCAGGCCGACAAAACCCTTGCATGTGGATTTGGTAGATGGAAAGTGAAAGAAGTCTATCATATATATATATACATATATGTATCTGTGTGTGTGTGTGTCTTTGTATTTGGTCCCCCCACCCCTGCTTGACAAGTGGTGTGGCTTTCTTATATCTTTGTAACTAAGCTGTTCAACAAAAAGTGACTGATAGAATAGGTACCAGGCTTAAAAAGCGATAAATACTGGAGTTGATTTGTTCAGCTAAACCCTTCACAGTAGTGACCCGGCACGGCTGGACTCCAATGACTGAAACAACTAAAAGATAAAGTATGCATATACATACATACATACATATATATATATAATATATATATATATATATATATATGTATATATGTATGTATGTATCTATGTATTCACACAAACACACACATGCCTAAATTTATACACAAATACACACACACACACACACATATATATATATATATATATATATACATACAACATATTTCTTTCTTTCACTTAAATTCACTCACAAGAAGATGCTTTAGGTGCCCCATAGTGAGACTGAACTCGAAACTCTCTGGTTGAGCAGCAAACTTCTTAATCATATAGCCAATTAAAAATCATTAGTTCAATGATATGAAATTCGCTTGTGAGATTTTTAAAACATGAGCTGACAACTGAATACCTGAACAAGCCAAGTTCAGTTCTAAAATGAATGGTTTCTTTTTGTTATTTGGAGTAGTTGGTTTATAAACTATGCTGACTCACATAACTTTATTTGATGTACATGCAACAGAAAACAATCTAAGTTATTTCTATTTGGTTGATAATTTACTTCAGTTTCACATGATTAAATGATGTGGTGATTTCTAGTGAATATGAATATGCTATTACATTTAGCAGCTTTCACAGTGCTTCTCAACCAGGAAATTTCTGTTAAAATCCCAGCTCTAAGAGGGGGAGATGAATATTGATCTAAGAAAGTTGTAGATAGGTTAGCATTCAATTGTTAGTTCTGAGCTAACAGCTACTTTAAATACATTCATACTGTTTATTCAAATAGATTTTATGGCAAATGTTTTCAATTTTAAGAAGTAAATTGTTCAAATGAAATATTTATGTAGCTGCAAATGGAATATTTTGGATAAGAGAGAATAGCTTCACTAAAAACAATGCTGATAATGGAAAATGACTAAGACAGAAATGGAGGAGTAGGTTGAAAGAAGGTGCATGCTAAGTTTGTTGTTTGGTGATAATGGTAACGGTGTTATTGATTGTTGTTAAAGGATGTTACTATTATTGTTTGTGATAGTGATGTTTCTCAAGAAACTGATGTAGTTATATGATAATATGTTAACAGTGTTTTTGATTAGAAATAGTGATACATCCATTTGTGATACAATATCTATGCTTATGAGTAGTGGGAGAAATGATATTGTTATTGATGACAGTCAAAGCCAGAAGCAGTAATTTACTAGAATTATTTGGTATCAAATCACATATTTGTAGTGATCAACGATTCGAAGGTGCTGAGTTTGATGAATGCCTTTGACTTCTTCTTTTGATAGCAAAAGCTTGCAAAGAATTTTAAATTTAGCAGGGGTTTTTTTTTTTTGAAACAGTGTTAGCCACTAAATCAGCCAAGCACTGACCTAGATTCTTTTTTAAATGATGTGTGGAGACCTCATAAAAGTTATTCTTCATTAAACATTCAAGTCTCCTTCCACACCGAGTTTATTGCTTTAAAGATCCAATGAACTGTAAGATTCAATTCGCAAAACATGAGAGATTTTCTCCCAAAAGTTCCTTGTATGCATAGGAGTGGCTGTGTAGTAAGTAGCTTGCTTACCAACCACATGGTTCTGGGTTCAGTCCCACTGCATGGCACCTTGGGCAAGTGTCTTCTACTATAGCCTCGGTCGACCAAAGGCATGTGAGTGGATTTGGTAGACGGAAACTGAAAGAAGCCTGTCGTATATGTGTGTATATATATGTATATGTATGTGTGTGTGTATATGTTTGTATCTGAGTTTGTCCCCCACCCAACATCTCTTGACAACCGATGGTGGTGTGTTCACGTCACCATAACTTAGCGGTTCAGCCAAAGAGACTGATAGAATAAGTACTAGGCTTCCAAAGCATAAGTCTCGGCATGAATTTGCTCGACTAAAGGCGGTGCTCCAGCATGGCCACAGTCAAATGACTGAAACAAGTAAAAGAGTAATAGAACTTCAATGACAATGCCTTACCCTTCAGAGATTCCTAATAAACTTATTTGTTGAAGAATGTTACAGTAATAACCATGAGATGACTGTAGAGTTTGAGACCCTTTGAGGTACACATGTACACACACAAATGTGTATATATAAGTGTGTATGTATACACATATATGTATGTATGTGTGTGTGTAATATACATGATAATAGCACAAGATATAAATAAAATCCAGATGTTCACCTGAATTTTATGCAAGAACCTGATTAGCAAACCGTTCAAATAGCAGTTTTATATATATATATATATATATTATATATATATATATATACAAATACATATGTTTATACATACATATGTGCATATTTCCATGCGCATAAACACGGGCATACATATACATATATATTATCATCATCATTTAACGGCCGCTTCATTCACAATATACATATATATATATATATATATATATATATATATATATATATATATATATATATATCATATATATATATATATATATATATGTATATATGTATATATACATGTGTGTGTATGTGTGTATGTATGTGAGATAATAGGTTCTGTATTAAAAGTGAATGTATTAAACTGAAAGTATTATCTCACATTACAATAGACATGTTATTGTTTCACTTTTGACACATAATACTGAAATAATGCAAGTGATAAAAGATTGTTCTGTGCTCACATTAGGCAAGAAGTTGAAAATTCTTTTGACCCATGACACAGCATGGACTCTAAGTAATGCATGCTTAAAATTTGAATGAAAACTGTTGGATAATTCTTGAGTTTTAGTGAAGCACACACACATATATATTGGCAGACACACACGTACACACACATCCTCAGTTTGATATAGATATATATATATATATATATATATATATATAAGCCCTACTATCAGACTATAAGTATATATCACATACATACACACAAATACATATACACACTCATTCATATATGTATAGACATATGCATACTTGTGCATACATATCCATGCATATGTACATGTGTGTGTATGTGTGTGTGTTTCTTTCTCTGAGTATGTGGGTGAGTATGTATGTCTATGTCTGTATTTTTATTTGTCTTCGCATATTCACTGCGTAACCAAAATCATTGACAATGTTAATAAGTTTTGAAAAAATCATTTTATCACTCTGTTTTTGTTGTGTGTGAAGACCAGCTGGAATTACATATATTTTACTTGAAGAACAGTATTGCAACGGTGACAAGAATGACACTTGAGCATAGAAAAATCCACCTTAATAACTCTCATTTAATGATGCATGGTGGAATAGTAAAAAAAATATATATATATGCAATCATCGAAACGATGATGTTAATACTGTCACGTACGGTATAACTTTTGAACCTTGCACTTCTACTGTCATTTTGAATTTGTCTTAAACTTATCCTAGCCAAGCTTGCTACAAGCCTTTTGTACAAAAATGCCAGTCTCATTGTTCACTCATGTATTAGTTATGAACACAGCTGATTTTGGTATACATTGTAGACAATATGACTACCCAAATATTTTTATGTCAGAATAAAGCCTGCAATAATATTGTCACCTGGAATGGACTTTGTAAACTACAAGCATCCTAAAACTAAATAGAAAATATATCATAAACAAGATTTTACTATATATTTCTTTTGCTTATTATTCTTCCTTAGATTTATTAGAGTTCTAACTGATAAAGATACATCTTTTATACAATATGGATTTCCACAAGTAACTTTATGTGAAGGGTAGCCATTGTTTAAGTTGGATTGAATCCTTTCTTTACGTTTTCATGTCAATTTCGTTATTCATATTTAATTCTAAATCTAGTAAAACAAGGATCAATAAAAAAGATTGGTGTTTATTTGATACAATTAAAATTTAGAAAAAGCGAAAATAACAAAGCTAATATTGATTAATCACAATATCTGATGGAATTATTTCTAACTGTGCAAGTATGTGCATATGTAATATATTCCTTCTCAGTATAAAGAGCAGCAAACATCACAAGAATAACCACATATGAAATTATGGACTGCTTTACAGTTGATTGCTCTTAGTAATATTAATCACAGACATCAAGAAGTAAAAATAGTGTTAATTGTTTAAAAGAGAGGCAAATAAAGAGAAAATCTAATACCAGTGACAAAAGATCTCCAAATAACTTTAAACTTTTAATAGTGCGCGACATTGTGGTTAAGATTAACCACAGTATCTCTCCGATATTTAGATGAGAGAATAAAATATAATTATTTTTCGCCTTTGGCATAGGGCCAATATACAGAAGAGTGTTGAGTGTTTAGTTGAAAGTTTACTTTTAAATGTTGCCTAAGCTTTAGCATTTATAAGCGACAACTATTTTTCTGAGTAAGGGGTAAAGACCCCCTTTGGTCATGAATGACCATGGGATTGCACCTAGAAAGTTACCCTCCTAGACACAAGTCCGGGCAAGGTTGTTTATGGAAGACCAGCAGTCGCCCATGCATACCAGCCTCCCCTCTCCACGCCACTAGTGTTATCCAAGGGAAAGACAAAGGTTGATACAGCTTGGCACCAGTGACGTCGCAACTCATTTCTACAGCTGAGTGAACTGGAGCAACGTGAAAATAAAGTGCCTTGCTCAAGAACACAACACGCAGCCCGGTCCGGGATTCGAACTCACAACCTCACGATCGTAAGCTCGATGCTCTAACCACTGAGCCATACGCCTTCACTGAGTATATACCAACATATACACCGGTCTTTACCTAACATTCTCATTTGATCAAGTGACTACTTTGGACAGCTTGCTGAACTGATGCAGTGTTAATATACAGGAAAACACCAGCACTGGAGTTGAACTTGTAGATTAAATCAAGTCCATTGTGTAACTGGTATTTATTCCACAAAATAAAAGAAATAAAAAGTAAGAGGTGAAATCAGTTCTGATATACTGAATCTGATGCATAATTTGATTTTCTGACTAATGTAACATTAAACCACCTGCTCTCAGAATATCATGAAATATATAGAAATAAATGGTGCACTTCTTGATTTTACTTCTCGGAAATGTAACTATTCTGAAGCATGCAATCTCTAGTAGCAAGAAAGAGAAGCACCACATACCTTTAGTAATTAATGTAGGGGTTATTCAACAATAAAATAGTGAAAAGCAGCATTATTTATGCTGATAATACTGATATTTTATGACAGACTCCAAGAATGCTTAACATGCTGAACTGAAAAGATAATTCTAACTTCAGTGTAAACTAAGTTATTGCCAGTCCTACTAAATAATGGTTTTAATTACAGATTTCTTTATTGAATAATTGTTAGGTTTCATTGATTCAAGCAACCTAATGAGATTCCTTTTCCCCTTTTTAACCATTAATTTAATCTGCTATTTTCTGACCAATTTCTCATTTTGGGTTTTTTTTTTCATTAGAAAACAAAATATTTAATTCACCAAAATAACCTATCAGTCAACTTCTTTTAGAATAAAAGCTTTGGGGTGGGAAAAAAATAAAGATATGCCCTATGAACTCTCACATTTACTGACATTTTTTCATTTACTTCAATTTTATTTTCAATTGAGATAATTAGAGTCAAGCTGTCACATTTCAGCCTAGGGTAAAAAAATATCTGAAAACAATTTGTGATTGATCTCTTTACTGTGAGTTTGAAGGAAGACAAAAAGAAATATATATATATATATATATATATATATATATATATCAACTAATATTATACAATTGAAATTTTGTAACTTTAATAAAATTTAAAAAGTGTTCCTAACGAAGAAATTCCTTAATGATTTTTTTCTTAATTATAAGCCATGTAATAGAATGTTCCTCATAGCTAATTTGTCCATATTTATTGTATTCCATGGTTTGATACATGGAAAACACACAATGAGCAAATACATCTATTTCATGAACTTCTGTAAACAATTTTGGTTTTCTTTTAGAAAAGGAATATACAAGTGCTTGGGCTCGTGCTTTTTGTCAAGAATCCAGTTTTGATTCTAAACTGGCCTATCTTGAAGACTAGAGTAGATATTTTGACATTCTGACATGAATTAAGACATCAGTTTAGTAAGATAAGGAGAAATTAAATAGCCAAATATACCTGGCTTTCACATTGATGAACCATATTAAGCTGTCCAATAATTTGGCCGAAAAGCATAGGCTACTTTGCAATAGGCATATAATCATTTTAAAAGATGTAATAGCATAACCAGGCCTATAGAAAAAGGCAGAAAATGACAGACTTTGATGTCTGTATCAATCTTTTAAAAGAAATTCAAATGTATCTCTTCAGTAACTGTGAAAGAGAAATATTACAATGCGTGGTGGTTGTCATTTGTAGCAATTTGTATAAAAGGAATACTGAAACGATACCATTAAACTGCAAACAATGTTGAAATGGAATGTTTATAGAAATTTTTCCAAAATAGAACTTCTGAAATAAAATTAAATTTATACTCTGTTTATACTGGTACGAATAATAAGGGGTTGCTCACATAATATTGGTAAAATGCCTCATTTCTTTATAATTCTAGGGCAAAACAGGAGCTGGTTTCTCATTGTTGGTTGCCCATGAATAACAAACATATGTCCAGAATATAAGACATTGATTTGTGATATCTTTTTTTTCATAACTTGGTCAATGATATCGCTATGATAATGTTTAAGGGTTTGTAGGAAATGTGGTTCTAGTGCAACATGAAGTTATTGTGCTGCAGTATTCTGCATATTAAATTTAAAGAATGAAAGAAACTAACCAGAGGAAGTTCAAATTCTTTGGCACTCAGTTAGTCAGTATTCTGAGAACTCTTAATACCAAAGATCACATCAATGCTAAATATCAACAAATTATCTACTAGCCTTTATCTATTCAGACCTAATTTGTATCAGTACTACACCAACCTTGTACAAGTTACTAAGTCACATGTGGGAACTCATTCAAGCTAATCAGAGCAATGGATTTGGTTGGCTTCAGGAATCTGGTTTAGAGGTCTGAAACAAATTATTCAGAAGATTCAAGACACATTTTGGAAGAAAGACAGACCAGACTGAAAATTTGAATGACACATTCATCAAGTTTTGTTGAGTTGTGATTAAAAAGTTAATTAGCAAATGAAACAGGCTCTATTATGGTGCAAAAAATTGCAAAGTAAAAGAACATTCCAGAAAGAAATTCTAAATTGAATATTTTGCTTGAGGTGACTCACACCTCTTACTTTCATGTACTTGTATTACAAGGTCTTCTGTTTTTTTTTTTCGTTTTTGTTGTTGACATTTATTTTCACAAAAAAAAAAAAAACAGTTTGCTATATGTATTTCATCAAGATATCCAAAGACTGAGTCTTTGATGCCAAGTAAGTGCTGATAATAAAATTAAGTTTATGCATGTGTGTTCACATGTGTATAAAATAACTATATGCCTATGCAAACAAATTGTTTGAGTTTTACATGTTGATGCACACATACATACACATATATGTATTATTATTATTAATATTATTATTATTATACGGCAAGCTAGCAAAATTGTTAGCATGCTGGATGAAATGCTTAGCAATATTTTGTTGGTTGCTACATTCTGCAGTATTTAGTTATGGCTTTTTACTTTTTGACTTCAACTCACCCTCAGGTCTGGTTGCCCTTCCTCTGTTGGGCTTGATAAAGTATCATTCAAGAATTGCAGCTGATTTAATCAATTTACTCACTTCCTTCGAAATTCTGGCTTCTACCAATGCTAGAAACCAATTTTTATTAAAAATAATATTTGCATATGTTGTGAATGATATATGATTATTCACCTATTGTTTCACATTTTTTGAGCTAGTGAGTCAAGTTACAGCCAGGTTACAGCCAGGTTGACCGGTTATACAAAAATATATGAAATATTTGCCAAAATGTGAATGGAAATAGTAAAGCAGATGCATAAGAGATTATGATAGTTAGGCCTATACTTTGATATATTGATTTGATATAATTTATTTCAATGTGCCACCTTACTTTTTTACATCTAAACTTAATTCTTTTAAGATTAATTTAGTTATAAGTGTGTTCTAATCTGAAATCAATTATTAATTTGCTTTCAAGAGGATAAAAACAGTAGAAAAGATGTAATATTATCGAAATCATCCAAGTATATTATGAAAATGAAGCCAAATAATTCATACATGCAAAAAAAAAAAAAATAATAATAATTGTAATTATGAAGCAAAAAGTGTATACTACTTAATGAGTTAATGAACACTAATTTAAATTAAAATTAATATGATTTTAAAAGAATGAAATAAATTTCTGTTTTGAACAGCCAAGTTTGTGTGGTGAGCAAGGAATAATGTTGAGAACGAATGGTGTAAATATTCATTTTATTGAATCTGCAGAAGGCATTTGAATTGATGCTGCATTAGCAGTAATTGTAGATGCAAGTAATGTTCATCTAGTGAATATTATGTAAACCAGATATGTAAATGAAATTTGAGAAGATTATGGGATAAATAATAATTCTTAAGCACAAAGTTACAATGAAAGCTATCTTTGTCTCTTATCAAAAGAACAAAAGAGAAAAACTTAATCTAAATCAAAAGTTTTTCAGTTATATCAATAAAAACAGTTGACTTTTATTTAGTAATAATTAATTCATTTTGATAGAAATAACCAATTCATTTAGATAGAAATAACCAATTAATTTTGATGGAAATTAAAGAATATGCTGAGCTTAAAGAATTGATATATGAAAAAACTGACAACACTATCCATACCTTATTTCTAAAAGGTAATAACTAATTAAATGAAACAAAAAGTACCCTTAAATGCCAAATATTTGTGAAATTTATATAATACACTGCAAGAATCCAGTTTATTGTAACTGCCTCTCTCTAGAAATTTGTATAAGATATTATATAACATATACAATGACAATTGTGTAAGGCAATATGTATATAATAGTAATAATTTAGAATCCTGCAGGAAATAGAAAACTCTAATGCTGGAAGGCAGTTTATAAATATAAATAAAATAAATCAATATTTGAAGTTATGTTTAAAGCAAGGTGACTAGTACACAACTAAAAGTTGATAAAGGGATATTCTAAAGTAGTTTTATGAAAACCCCATTTACAGAAAAAAAAAATTAAAAAACAAACCAAGAAACAAAAACGGTAAAATAAACTGTCATAAACATGTTGCAATCTTTTTCTTTAGCCAGGAAGTAAACCATGTATAGCCACAGAGGAGAATCATGACAATGAAAGAAGGTATCAAGAGATGACTATAGATTTATGAACTCCTAAATAAGTATTCAAAAGAACAATAAATATAAACAAGTCATCATCATTATCATCATCAATATCACCATCATTATCTTTTTAAATTCAAAAGTTTCAGGTTATCACAAGTTAACTCTGCATATTTCAAAAAGTATTTTCACTCTGTTTCACATGCAAAAGATGCAGTTCTTCTGCACTGACTTTGTTACGCTAATATACAGCCACCTACAATTTCTCTAGTTGGCTCATCTCTTTCTTAATGCCATGACAAGAGCAATCTCTCAAGGAGAAAAAAAACACTCCAAGAACCAATAAAATGTAGGAAGGATCCTAAAGTTAGGACGGTAGCCTCTCTAATGTCAAATTAAATTCTGTAGCCTATTCATCACAAACGTTATACAATAGGTACACAACCATAAAACCAAAGCTTTGATGCAATGTAGAGAACACTCAAATGTGATGACAATGTTTACACATCTATAATAACAATGATATTCTTATTATAAATTATATTCATCACAAGTTGAGGTAAAAAAAAATCAAGGCTTGAAACCCATATCTATCATTTCCTTGGTAACAATATCATTTATTTTCTGTCTTCATTTTCAGATTGGATTCTATTTTTTTCTTTTCTTTTATTTGTTTCAGTCATATGACTGCAGCCATGCTGGAGCACTGCCCTTAGTTGAACAAATCGACCCCAAGACTTATTCTTTGTAAGCCCAGTACTTATTCTATCAATCTCTTTTGCCGGATCGCTAAGTTATAAGGATGTAAACACACCAGCATTGGTTGTCAAGCGATGGTAGGGGGACAAACACAGACACATAAATACATATATACAAATATATATATATATAATAATAATAATAGGGAGTATATCCAAACTTACTGGGAAAAATTAGATTTAGGATTAAATCAAATTTCACAGTATAAATATAAATTAAATTATATATATATATATGACAAGCTTCTTTCAGTTTCTATCTACTAAATCCACTCACAAGTCTTTGTTCAGCCTGAGTTTATAGTAGAAGACGCTTGCCCAGGTACCACAGAGTGAGACTGAACCTGGAATCATGTAGTTGAGAAGCAAGCTTCTTACTACACAGCCACTCCTCTGCCTAGATGTAGATTTTATTTCTTTTCCTCTGAGACTTTCAATCTGTATGGTTTGGGACAATCAGTGAGTTTCTTGTAGTTTTTCTTTTTTTTTTCAATTACAAGTTATTGATTATGAGAATATAATGTTTAATATCATTTATTAAAAATAGTTGTCATTAATTTATATGTGTGAGTATTCTTGGAGTTCTTATCAAAACTATCAAATCAGTGTGACGGCTAGCTATGTGAGATATTAGATGAAGTAGCCAATTCTATTAGCGTTAAGTGATTGGCATAACATGAGTGAGAATGACAGGTTGCTCGCAGAGACTGAAAGGTTCAATTAAAAGCAGATAAACACAATACCTAGCAAATGATACATATGTGGCTTCAATTCTATTAGTTGACCGTTATATTCCTCTGATAATCATTTAATACACACGTGCATGTGTGTGTGTGTGTGTGTGTGTACTTGTAGAATATGCAGCATTGTTCAGGCTGAAAAATGACTACAAATAACCCAGAATTGTTCTTAATGAAGGCATATTCAGTTTAATAGATCATTTTTCAGTTTCTCTTGAAAAGTTATCTTCAGTGTTAGTCATGGCAGTCCAGTATTTAATGGATTTCATTACAGATACTCAGTTTTAATAGTATATTCCGTAATTGACATATATCTAATTCAAACATAATTAAGAGTTTTATATCATTTGAAACTCTCAAAACCTTTTATATTTTTAAAAATCCTAAACTCTGAACATAATTTGAAAATTATGCTGAAAACAAAGAACTGAGATGTAAATCACTCATGGAAATAAAGCCATTCTTATAACATGTGGAAATGGAGAAAGACACATTCAAATATTGGAATTGCGATAAAAATATCATATTAAGAATTGTGATGAGCTCCAGCATGTAGTCTTGACAGGAGATAACTACAATCTTTCTAGAGAACAAATGGGGCAGTAAAGCCTTTAAAATTACAGATGTTGATTATGTTGGTTTTCAGTGAAGGACATAATACATATATAATCAGCAGTTGCCCCAAAATATCATTGTGGCACTACCTTCTACTGCAACATGTTGTTGCTAGAGCAATCTACAATGCTAAAAAAAGGTTGCAAGACGCAACGAAAATTTTAGGAAAATAAAAATAAGAAAAAAGTGGAAATTTTACCGGTGAGTGTGTTACATTATAAGGCACAAAAAGAAAATGACTCTCCCCAGACACAACAGAATATGCTTCAACACACGAACTCAAATAAAGAATCTTGCAAACCAAATCCAAAAACAAAAGAAAAAAAAGAGAGTTCTGGATATAATATAAACAGCACTTCTACTATGGAATATATACACTGTGTACCATTTTTTTCATCTTTGGTGTTATTTCCTAGATGCTTCTATCTAGCCAGTGAGGTGGTATCATTCAAAAGCTATAACACTTCAAAGTGCATTGTGACCAGCAATATATAATAACATCAGATAGTCTGGTCTATCATGTGATCATGTGATATATATGTATGTATACATGTGTATATATATATTGTCAAAGTATCATATATCTGAAAGAGAAGTACGCTCTAAAGCTTCTATGCAGTTAGGTCTATGTCTAGTCATAGAGTGACTAATGATTTTGCATTTAGCCCCATGGATAGCTCATCAGACTTTAAAACCAAAGACAAATGTAAAAGTAACATTTGTCTTTGGTTTTAGAGTCTGACGACTCATCTATGGGGCTAAGCCCTTTGTGAATGTGAAACCATTGGTCTCTCTATGACCAGATAAAGACTTATCTACATATAAATAAGCATATATATTTATATATATATATTCATACACACACACACACACACACATATATATATATATATATATATATATATATATATATATATATCTGTGTCTGTGTATGTATATCTTTGTACTTTGTATATGATAGATGTCTACCAATGTGCTCATAAAAGATCCTATGCTACTTGTTGCTGGTTACCGTATATTATTCCAACATACCAAGTTAAGTGTATGGGATTGTTATGTATGTATGCTATGTAGTGCGTAGAATAAAAATACATTTAAAAGGTGAAATCCTTCATGGATGGAAATTTAATATTTTTACTATTGCATTGCTACATACGTTTTGGCATGACATGTATTTTTATGGGATCACCTCACCATATCCATACAATATAATAAGAATATAAAATCATATGCGAAGTATTTCTAATTATTAGTGTACATATATAGATATATAAAGAGAGGGGGAGGGAGAGAGAGGAGGGAGAGAGGGGAGAGAGAGAAAGAGATAGATAGATAGATATCAATATATAATCATAAGATCCAGTAATATTTATCAGTAATATTCCCATGTGCTCAGTATGCGCTTTGAATTTAAAATGCACTTGTTCTTGATTTTGATGCTTCTTATTTAACTCATATTATTTTTTTTAATCAGTGCTAAAAGATTAGCAAAGTATTGAGGGAATTTGAATGAAAAAGCACGCAAACTGCTTTAATAATCTTCAAAATAGATCTTAACAGAAACAAGTAGATGATATCAAATCACTTTGATGGCTTGCACTTGACAAAACTGCAGAATTCTCACAGAGATTCAAGGACATTGTAAAATATCACATGGAAGCTTGACTTAACTCTCAGTACTAGCAATCACAACATAGCAGTAAAAATAAAATATTGTTATTGCCTGTCAGTCAACCAGCCTTCATTGTACTGGGTTGTCCGGAAAGTTCATGTCGATGTTTAAGGAAAGAAAAAGGTCAATAAATATTTGCCATTACATTTTTAATTAACCAAATATGAACCATTTCGTTGAACAATGCGTCTCCATCTTTCCTTTAACTTGAAAATACCCTCTTCCCAGAACTGAGGTGGTTTCATGGCAAATAATTCATCAAGGTATTTTTTTACGTCATCCAAGGAATTGAAAGTTTTACCATTAAGACTATTCTGCAGAGACCTGAATAAGTGGAAATCCGAAGGAGCAATATCTGGTGAATATGGAGGGTGGAGTAACACATCCCAGCCAAACTGCAGCAATTTTTGTTTGGTTCCCAAAGCATCAAGTGCCGAAAATGAACTTTCTTATCTTCCATTTTAAAGGGTTACAAAATTAACACAGGTTATAGGAACATAAACCTTCTTCCACAAAAAGATAGCTTAAACTGTGCTCTAAATGGAGGTGTAGTCAAATCCTATTTTATGGACTCAACCATGTTCTAAAATAAGTCGAAAGGTTAGCTACTATAAATCAGCACGAAATTTCCAGGTAACCCAATAATATTCAGACATTTTTATTTAGGGTGATTATATGACATATATAGAGTACAATAGAGACTTTCATTGTTCATAACATAAATGAGTACTAATGCAATATCCTTGCGGAAACCTCAATAAATTGCAAATATGTTAAACCAGTCATAGTGATTAGGGAGATATAAGAGAAACTATGTGCAGTAGGGGAAATTCACACACAATCAGATGTCAATATTATTTAAAGATTAGTGAAGGTGCTGAGCTACTGAGAAACTTATAGATACTCCATTATGACTATAAGTTGAGATTTATACATGTAATTACAGGGTTACTTGTATATATGTAACCAACTGCCTCAGGACCAAACTTTAAAAGTTTGGATTCTCAAAACTTGGAATGAGAAAGATAATTAGAAGACTTACAGATATAGGTCATCAATGGAACAATAAAAATGTGTAATGTATTTCAAAAGTTTTGCATATAAGTGCATATGCACATGCCTAGACATACAACAATATGTTTGAGTATACAAATATACATTACTATTAACTTTTCCTAACGTAAGTGGTAAACATTTGTAAATATAAATAAATAAGTGTAGATAAAAAGCAAAGAAAAAAATTATTTACATTTGATGGATGTTTGCTCTCATCTTGTTTGTTGTTAACAACAACGTTGTGTCAACAACAAACAAGATGAGGACAAATATCTATCGAATGTAAATAATGTATATAATTCCTCATCTCTTAAATATAGAACTGAAAGAAAAAGAAAGAAAACATTTTTTGCAGAGTAAGTGAATAGGAGATGGACAAAAGAAGGATTAAGCTATATTAGGTTTAAGACAAAGGAATGGTACTAGAAAAAGGAAGAGAAAAGAAAAAAGTAAAGATATATATGCAGACTAAAGTGTCTAGAGGGCGAAAGGTTGGTATACTTGCTAATCTAGGTCGGGATGTACATAGGCATATACACACACGTACATACATAGGCATATAACATGACCACCTAAACTCAGAATATTTACTGAGACACCACTTTATGTATGGATGTACCTGATGTGACCCCCAACTGCAAAATAGATGCAGCACAATATGTTGGATGGAGTTCCACCCAAAATGGACAGTAGCAGGATAGGTCGAAATAAAGACTAATACCAAACTCATTTTCTGGTTACCTAATATTATATCATTATCTCAACCAACACTTTAGAATTCCTGAAGTAGATTCAATGGAAATATACCACAACAGCAGATAACTTCAGGTAGCCCAAATTATGCTCAACACTTCAACACACTAATTGACATGTGCCCATTAGTCCAAAATTTCACATCATCATCACCATCGTTTAACGTCCGTTCTCCATGCTAGCATGGGTTGGACGGTTCGACCGGGGATCTGGGAAGCCAGAAGGCTGCACCAGGCTCCGGTCTTATCTGGCAATGTTTCTACAGCTGGATGCCCTTCCTAATGCCAACCACTCTGTGAATGTAGTGGGTGCTTTTTACGTGCCACCTGCACTGGTGCCAGGCGAGGCTGGCTTCAGCCACGATTCGGATGGTGCTTTTTACGTGCCACCGACACGGAAGCCAGTCGAGGCAGGGCTAGGATTTTCATACTATTTCTGTTTAACAAATTTCATAAACATGTCACTCTCCATTGTTTGATTAATATATTGCTATGGTAAATGACATGTGGTGGCACATAGCTTAGTGGTTAGGGTGTCAGCATCATGATCATAAGCTTGTGGTTTCAATTCCTGGACCGGGCAACGCGTTGTGTTCTTGAGCAAAGCACTTCATTTCATGTTGTTTCAGTCCACTCAGCTGGCAAAAAAGGAGTAACGCTGCGATGGACTGGTGTCCCATCCAGCTGGGGAACACATACACCATTGAAACCGGGAAACCGGGCCCATGAGCCTTGTTAGGCTTTAAAAGGATGCATTTATTTTATTTTTAAATGACACATGCCATGTAATGGGATCTAGAATCTCATATTTTCTGAACCTCTTTCTCTTCTGTCACAAACATTGTCTTACATGAGCTCTGGCTAGGCATCATCTACAAAGGTTTAATGTTCTTTTACTTCATATAGTTTGTCAGACAGGAAATAGTACATTTCTTTCTCTCTGACAATTTATATGGATGTGGGGAAGCAATATAGTAGAATGTGAAAAATCATTGTAAATAAGTCTACACACATGCTATCTCAAAAAATTACAGAATTTGATTGAAACATTCGCATTTCAGATTAATAGTCATGGATACCTCAATATTTAATAACAAAATGTCTTGGTGCATGCGTCTTAGTGCAAATTTGAAATATCATAAATTGTGTTAGAATTCGTGAATTAACATTTTTCTCTCAATATTTTATTATTTTTGCTATAGCAATTTATGAATTATTATTTTGTTAAAAATTGAACCAAATCGAAAAATTCGAAGCAGTTAGCGATCTTAATTCAATCAGTCGTTTATATCTTCATCTTATAACATATTTTAATTTCAATCTTGCAAAAAGAAAATATTTTAACATTGTTATTGTGTCTGAATGTTTTTCACTGAACTTGTCTACATTCATTGCAAATTGAACAAATAAAACAACTTTTTTTTTTTAACATTTCTCAAGTTATGTTCTTGGAGCTCTGAGTCATGATTTAACTAGATTCTGATAGAATTTGTAATTCTATATGTGTAATTCTATATATGTGTATAATTATGATCTGTATACATGTGTATGATAAAATGAAAAACGGTTGTAACGAGGTATTAAATATATTTTTATATGTTATTTTATGTATGACTTGAGAAGCAGTTTACACGAGAAGCAAAAGAATATAATTAAAAGTAGTGAACTGAGAGTGTTGGGGGATCAAAACAGAAATGCTAGAATATAAAATGAAAAACTGACTAGATATCCCGATGCTGATGCTGTCAAGACATGAGTATATCATGAGCATTGTCATTATCATCGTAATTAATATGATCATTTCAATAATAATTATTTCAGAGTAATAATTTTCTAACATAGGTTCAAGACTATTAATTCTAAGGAATCTTTTAAAGAAAATTTTGTTGTAGTGTGGAGTTCTGTCTCAGAATACATCCAATTCCATGCAACGTGGAAGCCAAAGGTACAACAGGTTCCTCATTCCCTATATATTGCTGTCATTATCAACATCATCATCATCATCATCAACATCATCATTATTATTTTACATTTACAGGCATGAGTTGGTTGTATCTTATTTCTTTATTACCCACAATGGACTAAACATAGAGGGGACACACAAGGACAGACAAAGGGATTAGGTCAATTACATCGACCCCAGTGTGTAACTGGTACTTATTTAATCGACCCCAAAAGGATGAAAAGCAAAGTCGACCTTGGTGGAATTTGAACTCAGAACATAGCGGCAGACGAAATACCGCTAAGCATTTTGCCCGGTGTGCTAATTTTCTGCCAGTTCACCACCTTGAGTTGGTTGTATCTTGTCACTTATTGTGGTTATGTCATCTAGAACACAAAGCAACAGAGAAAACTGGCCTTCTTTATTTTCTATATCATATTTTGGATTTAATTTTTACCTCTGAGTGCCTTTACTATCATCAGCCCTTTACAGAGCATGGATTGAGGAGCATTTTATCATGAAAAAAGTCTTAGGAGAATGTCTACAGCAGAACTACTACTCTTCAGTGGCGAGCTGGCAGAAACGTTAGCACACCAGGCGAAATGCTTAGCGGTATTTTGTCTGTCGCTACGTTCTGAGTTCAAATTCTGCAGAGGCCGACTTTGCCTTTCATCCTTTCAGGGTCGATTAAATAAGTACCAGTTACACACTGGGGTCGATATAATCGATTTAATTCATTTGTCTGTCCTTGTTTGTCCTCTCTGTGTGTAGCCCCTTGTGGGCAGTAAAGAAATAAGAACTACTCCTCTTCTCTACTTAGTTTCATAAATTTTGTTCATAGTTGCTGCTCATCTAGACAATAAAAGTCTCCTCTGATTCTCATAGAGTTTCTATTGATTCTATTTATTTTTTGATAGGTAACAGGCATGATTTTTACTGTTAGAAGCCCTGTATATTACCAAGATTTAATTGGGCACATTTTACTGAGCTAGAAGTGCTAGAAAGGTTGTTTATACAAAGACTGAAAATGTTTCCTCTACCCTACATCACCTGCAATTAGTGGGGGAGCTAAACATCATGCTAGAATGTGATGCTTTGTTTCAAAAAGTATAGCACAATAGAATACAATAGAAAACATCTATTTGTTTGGTTTTGCAGACATTTTTTGCCACTAATAAATTACACAACATTAAAACCAGTTTATCACCATAATTTAATGAGGAATGGAAACCATGAAGCCGAAATAGCATCATAAAACATGTAAACATGGTAGATAAAGGAAAAAAATTGAAAAATAGAAGAGCTTAAAATTTCTTTGATTAAGAAAAAAATTTAAAGAAAATCATTTCAATTAGCAATTTCTGGAAAATAAGGGTTTTTGTGTTTTTTCTTTACAGGTCCTATAACTAAATGTAAGTAGATTTAAAAGCAGAGGGAAATGAATTATAAGTAAAGCATTAAAAAAGAATATTTTATATAATTGAATGATAAAGTTTGTATGTAAAATTCAGTATAATTAAGCTATAAAATAACTAGAACTACCATAGAAAAAAAAGAATTAAACAAAATTTCTGAATCTGATGTGAGCAACTGAAACGTGGAATGGAGATGTGTTTTGCTCTACCATAGAGAGATATTTATTTCCAAGTTGAGTGCAGTTAAGAAAGTTGAAGATTTTACTAAGTAGTTTATTTCTTCAGCTGTAGAATTGTAAATTCATTGAAAATATAATTGATTTGCCTGTTATTTATTTTGAGAAGATATTATAGAAATTGATGTAAAGGAGGAGTACAACATCTTAACGTTCACTGGAGTCCTGTTTAAAAAGGAATTTTTATCATTAATTTCATCTCTCTACATCTGATGATCATTATCTTTACCTCATTACATGCCTTACATGTATTGCTCTTTTACTTTTCTTTTGGATTACTTTTGATATTTTTAACTATCTTTCCTTATACACATATGCATATATATATATATATATATATATATGTATATATGTGTGTGTGTATCTGTGTGTGTTTGTGTGAGTGTGTGTGCTGTGTGTTGCATGTGTGTGTGCTGTGTGTGCATGTATGTGTGTGTGTGTGTGTATACAATATATATACTGCCATCTTTTTTTGTGGGGGGGGATAAAATATATTTCCTCTTCTGCTTTTAATGTGACACACTCAAACATGCACACATACTCATACACCATGTGATATTTCAATTTTGTACTTAAGCATCTAAACATTCTAGCTAGCTGGATGGATGGATAGATGGATGGTTGGATGGACAAACAGGTGGATAAATGGACAAATAGATGGACAGACAGACGGATGAATTGACATATGCATATATGCACAAACAAATGTAGAGAGAATATAAGAACAAATAAAAGAAAGGTGTGAAAAATCTTCGGAAAGCTGTTAAAAATCTTTATTTGATTTTTTTCACAAAATGTGGTCAGAATGAAGTTCCATGAAATAAAGGGCATTTAGAGTGAAGCATGAGTGGAGACTGAGAACTGAAGATCTGAGTAAAGATGAGCATTAGTGCATTTGATATAAGTTGTATGTACTGAGGAGAGGTTAATTCATATCTGCAAAGATACAGGAAGACCATTCAATGACAGGGAGTTATTTAACAAGGTTAAAGCACATCATGAACATGGCAAGATTTGGTCTTTTGCTGAGGAGAAAACCTTTGACCTTGTTCAAATGTTTAAAAGGAGGAATGACACATGGTTATATGCACATCCTCCCAATATCCCCAGTGTGGTGCATTCTAAGTTTCTGGCATTTATGATGATTTTTTATGTTGCCTGGAATGAAGGTCGTGTTATGTCAATTCACATCTTTCCATAGGGTCTTAAAATTACTACTGCTGGATACATTGAGATACTAGAGATAGATGCTACAGCTATCTGGTGGGAAGCAAACTTCTTACCACACAGCCATGTTTGCTCCTACACACACACATACATATACAGGGATGGCCAAAAGTCACCCAATAGTAAATCAAAATTCCATAAATAATTAATATTCAATTTTATTTATTCATACCAATTATGAATGTTCAATAATTGAATGCTGCAAGTTGAAATCACCGTTTATTTCAACATTTGTCTATTTATTAGCGAAATGTCATATAAAATAATTTTTTGTTTTAATCTAGGAATTGAATGGTTTTGATTTACTGCCAAGTGACTTTTGGTCAACCCTGTTTATATATATACATATATTTGTGTATCTATCTATCTATCTATATATATATATATATATATATATATATATATATGTATATACATGTCTATTTGTCTATATCTATATATAAAATATGGGAGTTTAGTTCACAGGTTTTCTAAGTAATTAGTTATACTAGGTAAGTGCTGTAATTGACTACAAGGGCTCCAAGAATATAGCTGAGACAGCAGTTATGGAGCCATTGCAGATGTCCAATATAATGGATATACAATTGTTAAATAGTACAACAAACATAAAGGCAAGGTAAACATCTCAAGTCATATACATTATTATTATTATTTGAAAAAAAAAATCAAGTCTTACAGCTGTTTTTGGGATATACCAGAGTATGAGATATTCTGTCATCAGAGACAAATACGAAAAATGAGAAGGGCATAGATTAATGAAATGAAGACATATAGGAAAGGAGTAAAGGAAGAGTAAAGGAGATGAAGGAAGAGAAGAAAAAAGTAGCAAAAGGGTCAGCATAAAATTTCCATGGATTTACGCAGGATTGCACCTCAGGACTTATGGACTTAGTTCTACAAGATAAAAAAGTTGAACTGTGAACTTTTATGCTTCTTTTTACTGCTCTTCCTTCATCTCTTTATTCCTTTACTCCTGTCCTCTATGCCATCATTTCATTAATCTATACCCTTTGCATTTTCCAAATTTGTCTCTGATGATGGAATATCCCATAATCTGGGATATCCCAGAAACAGCTGTAAGACTTTGACATTTTTCCAATGATAATGTATATGACCTTTATTTGTTGTCCTCGCTAACAATTATACATATATATACATATAATTGTTAAAGAGGACAACAAATGTTATATATATATATTTTTTCTAGTTTCAGCTCAGAGCTGCGGCCATGCTGATGCACTGCCGTTTTGTGCTACACTGTTATTACAATGAACCTCGTCTAATATGTGGCACTTGGTGAAGAATGGAGTTTGATATAGCTACTCTCATTTGCACCTCTTGCCGTGAGGTAGGTTCATCTGGGACTCTTGACAGGAAGATGTCCAGCTTTTATTTAAAATCTGCTACATCTACTTTGTGCAAGTTCCTCAGACTCTTTGGGAGAATATTAAAAAGCTGTGGGCCCTTGAAACCCAGGCTGTTGCAGAAGCTGGTCCTGAAGCGTGATGGCATTTCTGGGATCTTTGACACTATGCAGTGTCGTCCCATTCTAGCATTGGTGTAGCTTACAATGCCAAAATTTGGCATAATTCCTTCCAGGATCTTCCAGACATATATTACTGCATACCTCTCCCGTCTTCTGTCCAGGGAGTAGAGTCTTAGCTGCTTCAACCTTTCCCAGTAGCTGAGCTGTTGCAAAGAGATGATCTTCTTTGTGAATCTTCTCTGGATTGCTTCAAGGTCTGCTGTTAATTTTACACTGGTGGGTGACCATAGCTGTGAGCAGTAATCCAGGTGGCTGAGGATGAATGTCCACCAGAGGACCATCACGGTTTCCTTATCTCTGGTTCTGAATGTTCTTAGGATCCACCCAGCCAGTCATCTGCATTTGTCGCCATCCTGGTAATGTGCAGTTGGAAAGAGGTATCATCACTCATGTCGATACCCAGGTCCATCACAGACTTAGGCTCTGGGATTGAAATTCCCTGTGGACCGGTCTATCCTGTAAGTTTAATATTCAGTTTTGGATGCTGGTAGCGCAGGGCCTGGAATTTTTCAGCATTAAACTGCATATTATTATCCTCAGCCCATCTGTAGATTGAGTCCAACTCCTGCTGCAGGTGTGCAACATCGCTGGGGTTCTGTATTTTCTGCGAGACTTTCGTATCATCTGCATAGCTGGCCAGAGTGGCTATCCGGGCATTTGAGGGCATATCTGAGAGGGCCACTATAAAAAGCAGTGGTCCCAAGACAGTGCCCTGTGGAACACTGCTCACTATTTGTGTGTTCATAGAGGTGGCTCCATTAACCACTACTGCCTGGCTCCTATCTTTCAGGAAGTCATGCAACCACACTCCAAGTTTTCCAGCTATGCCGAGGTCACGCAGTTTGTGGCATATCATACCATGATCCACCTTGTCAAAAGCTTTTGCAAAATCAAGGTAGATTACGTCCACATTTGATTTGTTGAGTAACTGCCTCAACAACCAGTCATAATGCTGTAAGAGCTGGGTCAGGCAGCTCCTACCTGGTCGAAAACCATGCTGGGTATCACTCAGCAAGTTATTTTCCTCAAGGAATGCGATTAGTTTCTTTCTGACTATCCTTTCCATGACTTTGCTGATGTGTGAAGTCAGAGAGATAGGCCTATAGTTTTTGGCATCTGCTCTACTTCCCCCTTTATGTATTGGGCATATTATTCCCTCCTTCAGCTTGCTTGGCAGTTTGCCATTCGCAAGAAAGCTCTGGAAGAGAATCTTGAGGGGTTTTGCCAGGGCATGCTTACACGCTTTGAGGAGGATGGCTGGGAAACCATATGTGTGCCTCTCTGACTGTCTGTCTTTTTATCTATCTATCTATACATATATGTACGTATTTATATATATGTATGTATATATACATGTTTATACATGTATGTTAGATATGCATGCCGATATATATATATATATATATATATATATATATATATATATATAGAGAGAGAGAGAGAGAGAGAGAGAGAAAGATAGATAGATAGATAGATAGATAGATTTATGTATATATATGTACACATATGCATATATATATACATATATATATGCACACATATATATACCTATAGATATTCATAAATTTAAAGAAGCAGCATTTAACTTACCAACCAATGCTTTTTAGCCTATGTCCTGTGTTGTAAATAAGTTTGGCTAAATTTCTTGATTGTATATATTTGTCTGTGCATGTGTGTGTGTGTATGTATATATGCATATTTTCCTGTAAAATTATATACTTATACAAACTCACACACACACATTTACAAACACACACACACACACATATATATATATATATATATATAATATATATATAAATATATATATATATATATATATATATATATATATATATATATATATATATATATATATATATATATATGCATATATAAATATATATATACGTGTGTGTATGTGAGTGTTTGGCAGGAGCAAGGGAGTGTGTATTCAAATTGTTGAAATACAAATAATCTATTTTAAAAATCATGTTCCATACAGAGATATTGCTGATATAACATTGTTCCAGTGTAAACAGATTTATATTTCAACAGTTTCTCTCTCATTCCAAGCAGTCAGTTTATATATCGGCTTGTCTGTGGAAATGATAAAAGATAGAAAGTAATTTGCTATAAATAAGGAAAAACCGTAGCATAGATTAGTTGTCAGAATTGCAGACACTTCCCATGGGCAGGTGATATTTGCTAAAGAGATTATAAAATTCGAGTTATCTGTTACAGCTAGAATCTTATCTTTAGAGTTTCAATACTTTTAAAATTCACAGTTGTCTTCAACATAATTTTTATATATATTGACAACAACTAAGAACTAAGTTGAAAATTTTCAGATAGATAATTTATATAGAAATTACAATAAAAATTTAATATATCACTGCACAGCTAAATGTAAACACTTACATATTTGAGAGATTAATATTCCTAATCAGACTATTTCCACCTATAGTGTGGAGCATACTGTGAAAATCTTCTAAATTCAACAGGTTCAAAGAATATATAAAAATTTCCTCATCATCTAAAATTTTTTTAATATGTTAGGCCTTAAGTATTTTTTAGAAGAAAAATATATAAATATATATATTTATTTATATATACATACAAATACACTCACACATATTTATGTATATGTATATATTTATATATGTAAACGTACATATATATATATAAATATATGTAAATATATATATATACACACATGTATATGTATGAGTTTATACCTTGATATGAATATATATACACACACGCATGTATATAAATTACTGCACAGGTGTTTGTCTCTGCTTTCAATGATATTTAAGTAGAGCTAAACAGAATATAAGTTTAATACCTGTGAGTTTTCCTATGGCATACTGAAATTTCATTTTGTAAATGTAAGGAACACTCTCTATCTCTCGCACACACACACACACATGCACACACACACACACACACACACATAAACCATATCCTTTCAATATACTTTATTTTTTCTTTGTTCATCTTATCCCATTTGACATTCTTATTATGACATAAGATAAAAACCAAAGCAATCTCCATCCAAGAAAGTTCACCTCCCAGAATTAACACCTATGTATGTTATCCTTTTCCTGAATTTCTGACTTTATAATTTGATCTCATCCATGATCTTACATCATAATATCACCAGCTATGATGGAAGATTGTCAGTTATGCTCTACAACTGCATAATCACCAGCTGATTCAACCTATATGAAAACGTTGGTGCTCAGTTGTTGAATCAAATTTTTTTAATGTATTTATTTTCCACCATTTCAATGTTGAGCATGCCTTGTTTTAGATTTTATTCATGTACATATACACATACATATTTGTGTATCTGTATATGTGTGTGTGTCTGTATGATACAAGAAATAGTATATATACTCTCTTTTACTTGTTTCAGTCATTTAACTGTGGCCATGCTGGAGCCCCTCCTTTAGTTGAGCAACTTATTCTTTGTAAGCCCAGTACTTATTCTATCGTAACTAAGTTACGGGGACGTAAACACACCAGCATCAATTGTCAAGCGATGTTGGGGGGACAAATACAGACACACAAACATACACACACATACATAAATATAAATAAATATATATATGACGGGCTTCTTTCAGTTTCCATCTACCAAATTCACTCACAAGGCTTTGGTTGGCCCAAGGCTATAGTAGAAGACACTTGCCCAAGCTACCACACAGAAGGACTGTACCCGGAACCATGTGGTTTGTAAGCAAGCTACTTACCTCGCAGCCATGCTCCTATATGTATGCATGGCATCTGTGTCAGTGAGACATAAAAAGAACCAACTGATTGTGGCCGTTTGCTAGCCTCTTCTGGGCCCTGTGCTGGTGGCACATAAAAAGTACCCACTACACTCACGGAGTGGTTGGCATTACGAAGGGCATCCAGCTGTAGAAATACTGCCAGATCAGACTGGAGACTGGTGTAGCCTTCTGATGATGATATATATATATATATATATATCATCATCACCGTTTGACATCCATTTTCCATGCTAGCATGGGTTGGACAGTTCGACCAGGGTCTGGGAAGCCAGGAGGCTACACCAGTCTCCAGTCTGACCTGGCAGTGTTTCTACAGCTGGATGCCCTTCGTAACACCAACCACTCCATGAGTGTAGTGGGTACTTTTTATGTGCCACCAGCACAGGGTCCAGAAGAGGCTAGCAAACGGCCACAATCAGTTGGTGCTTTTTATGTGTCACTGACACAGATGCCAGTCATGCAGCGCTGGCATCAGTGACGTTTGGATGGTGCTTTATACATGCCACCATAATGTACAGTAAAATGATAAATTATAACAACAGTTTATTTTATTGGATCCAACATGTGGGAAGTATAAACCGAAGTTGAAGTTAATTTCTTCCTATAATTCTGACCTTCAGTTTATATTTGAAATGATAATATACAAGTCTTGAAATCTCTGCCAAAAATAGGTAAAAGACAGTCAGAAAATGTTGACATTGATAAACATATACACAACCCATATTTCATTTCTCTCCCCCAATTAAATTTGACATAAGCATCAGCTCTTAAACAATTATTCAAGCCTAGAAGAAGACAATGCTGACTAATCAAACTAATTCTTGTAATAGTCTAGAATGTTCTAGTAATGGATATCATTTTGTATAATAAAGATAGCATTCTGATTAAATAATTCTACCTTTTAGGCTCTTAAAATCCTTGATGTGTATAGTGAGATTAACTGAACTCATCCGAGCTACTTCCCTCTTTTATATTCACCTTGCTAGTTAATCTTTAACCAAACCATTCTGACCAGTGAACAGTGAATTTATTTAGTAAGAAGATTCGTCAGCAGCAGCACCAACATTGCTAATGCTGTTTGCAGGCTTGATACAATGAAAATATGGTTCATTGATTAAGATATTAGTTTCTCTCATTAGATCAATTACAATTTCAGTGAAGTTGAAGTGCAACAATTTAATGTAGGCTCTAGGACCATAAAAATTCCACTTGGGCAATACTTCTGAAATACATTAAATATCTTCTTCTCTTTCTTCTTCTTCTTCCTCTTCTTCCTTTCCTTTCTCTTCTTCCTTTCCTTTCTCTTCTTCCTCTCCTTCCTCTTCCTTTCCTCCCTCTTCTTCTTCTTCCTCTCCTTCCTCTTCTTCTTCTTCTACTTCTTCACCTTCTTCTTCTTCCTTATTGTTGTCTTCCTTCTCATCAACATTAGTATCACATTGCCATTAGCAACAGCAAAATTAACTCCTGAGGGATCAGCAATATTAACAATATCTTACAAACATACCACCTTTAGATACAGTGTCAGCGTTGCTACCATTATCAAAACCATCATTGTTTTTGTTGTAAACATGTTAAGCATCATCTCTCACTTTTCATTTACAATTATATGTATGTGTGTCTGTATGTAGCATAGATGTAGTTTATGTCTGTCTGTTTGTCTGCCTCTCTATCTGTATGCCTGTCTGCATGTCTGTCTACATATATACAAAAGTACATATGTATATTCAATAAATATATATGTATGTGTCTATATACACATACATGCACATAGATTTGTAATATATATATATATATATATAAATTACAAATCTAAGTGTATGTATGTGTATACATATGTGTGTGTGTTTGTGTGTGTTTGTAGTGGGATAAATATTCTAATAACAAATTATGTGTATTGTGCAAAATATTGCAATACATAAATTTTTAAGTTATACTTGCTAAATATTTCCAAGTTCTCAAGGCAAAGATAAAAAAAAAAAAGAAAAAGAAACACAAAACAAAAATCAAAAAGAACCTAAGAATAATAAATAAAATCTTGTGTTCTCAGATTTCTGATAAACAGGTTAAGTATTGCAGAAATGAATGAATCTTTAATAGTGTTTTTATTTTTCAACTATCCTCTAAACCTTTATTGTTGTGTTTTAACAAAGCTACTAACTTCTTTTAAACAATGCATTGTCTACAACAATAAAAAGGGAATTGTTTCCATCAGGTATAAATGATGAATATAAGAAAAAAAAAGTTTCAGAAAAATTATATAAAAAAAAACCCAAACAAAACAACAAAAAATAAAACTGATTTGTGAAAAATTCAGAAATTTGCTACATTTTTATCATTTTTATCACACAATACATATTTAATGTTTTATGAGAAGTAAATCATCAGGATTGTGAAAAGAGTAAAAAAATAAGTAGAAAAAGAAATGAAAGTTCTATAGAATCTTAAAAGAAAATAATACCAACTATCAAATTCCATTTTAAAATGCAAGTATTGTTTCATGTTTATAGAGAAATGTATATATTTTTTTTATACTACTTTGAGTCATATCATATTTCAAACAAGTATAGGGCATATTAACAAGTTTGTTTACAAATTATTATTTTATGAATTATAGTTTGAAATTTTGGTCAAAACATCTGTCTTTTGTATTTTAATGTGTGAGAGCAAAGGATATTGACTGTGTACATTTACCATTTTAAAATCCTTTTGTTACGCTGTTTCTGTTAAAATAAACTGCTTTATTTCATTTAATTTTAAAAAGAATGAAGAACTTAGCAAACTGATTTTGTCATTATTTCGCTGATATTTGGGACATAAATTAATAAGGAATTTTGATGCAAGCTGTTAATTTACATTTTACGTAAAACAGGCAATTTCTATCAAAGGACCAGTGAGTGTTACAAGCAGTTTGGTATCATAAGGGTTACCATAAATCCTCGAGTATAGTCTGCTCTTGAGTATAATATGGAGGGGGATTTTCAGAGGGCTGTACCTCTGAAAAACCTAAGCCTTGTGTATAATACACAGCCCTTCTCTAATTTGAGTCATGCTTAATTAAGCCAGCAGCACCTAGTCGAACAAACACTTCCGTGCATGTGTTATACAATAATGATGTTCTCAACTGTTATATGGGAATGTAAATATGTTTGCAAATTGTTTTTGTTACATGTTATTCTGTGTTCTGAATACTTTTATTTTGATAAATGTTGCTTACTACAAGTTAAAACACCTAAAAGCTCCACAAGGCTCTGACAGGGGGTGGTGGCGATCCCTGCTGTGCTCTTTCACCACAACATTCTCTCACTCTTTCTTCTGTTGGCCTGCTCGCTTAGCCAGCGGGGTGGCATCATTTGAAGGCTAAAACAATGTGAAGTGCATTGTGGCCAGCGATGTGTAGCAACATCTGATAGCCTGGTTGGTCATGGGGATCACGGTGATATATATATATATACATACACATATCTATGTATTTGTCTATCTCATCTGTTGGAGACATAGTAGAAAAACTGCTGTGCTGATGACTACTACTGAGACAAAAACATGTGCATGACTGCCCTTTTGTCTAACTGTCTTTTCTTAAATGTTATGTCACTCTCAGAGAATTCCTGATTCCTAAGATTATCTTGCCTCTCCATTTTGAAATATTCACAACTGCTGCAAGTCATTATTTACTCTTGTCTCAAAGGTAAGACAATTTCCATAAATCAAGAATTTTTCTCATATGATATTTGATATATATTTACATACACACACACACACATAGAAAGAGAGAGAGAGAGAGAGAAAAGATAGGTGTATATATATATATATATATATATGCATTTGCAAGTAAGGACTGTATGCAAAATAACACATGTGTGTGACGTGTGTGAACATGTTTATTCCTGCCTGTATGCAAAAATCACAAAGCCAAGGACTAGAAGAAGTGAAATTGTTCCACTGGGAATATCAAACTTCCAAACTTTTTCTGCAGTCTCAGTACACTTCGAATCAGGTGGTTATTCACATGATGCAGCTCTAACTTTTCCTTTATCAATTTCTCTCTCTTGCTCTTACATTTATGCGCATACGCATGTATATACACATACGTGTATAAAGACATGTGTATATGCTCATGTATGTATAAATGTATGTGTGTAAGCATGTGTGTGTATGTGTCTGTGTGTGTATATGTATGTATATATAGAAAGAGACAGACAGACAGATAGATAGATAGATAGATGTATATATGTAACTATCTATATATAACTATCTATATATAGGAACAGAGAGATAAACAGATTGATAGCTAGATAGATAGATGTATATATGTAACTATCTATATTTATATGTATATGTACATATATATATATATGTATGTATATATATATGTATGTATGCATGTATATAACACACATACATATGTATTAGTCCTCATCTCAGAATTACAGAACTGTAAAAACGCATATATATACCCATACAATATTAATCTTAGCTTTCACTACTTCTTCTACATCAGATACCTTAACTTTATAAACACAATTGAAGAAATTAATGAGACACAAACGAAACAAACTTTAATGTATAAGGTCATATGTTTATTAAGTATTTTCCCATTACACTGTTGTCAAGGGACTGAATTCAATTACCTCAATGTCCATATAAATTTAGTTTGGGTTTATAAAATTCGTCTAGTGTTGGATGTATGTAATTCTCCTGTTAATGATTACAGAATAACACCTACTTAGTTTTCAATTTCTGGCTCACCAGTTTGAGTTAGTGTATTTGTAAATGTGCCATCACTATCATAGCACATTTACACCATCATCATCACAACCATCATCATCATCATCATCACCATTATCATCATCATTATTTGCTCTCATCATCTTAATCCTCATGATCATCTTTATCATGATCATGAGCCTGATCTTCATAATCATGATTTTTTTTAATGTGCATGTTTCATATTAACATGGGTTTGATAGGTCTTCAGAGTTTCACTCAGTTCGTACACAGATTTACTCCCTTCCAATCCTATATTCCATTTTTAGCCAAGTTACTATGGATGGGTATCATTTCTAACACTCAAAAGACAAGACTTTCATGCATGGCAAGCATCAACTGACTTAGTTCACTTTTATGGCCTTTCATTTTATAAAACATATATTCATATTCATGTATTGGGTTCAGTCTTTCCTGTTTGTCACATTCTCCACCTGTCTAACACCCATGGACATGTTTCCAAAGTCAGAAAACAGCACAGCTCCCATTTCTTTCGGAAACATTTTTTCACGCTAAGAGTTGCTGAAGCATGGAACAAACTGCCGGCATCAGTTGTTAGTTGTCGGAGCACTGCATCCTTCAAAATTCCCATGGTTCCTGAGATTCACCAACACTACACATGATCTTCTCCTCTCCATACACACGCAAGCATGTATCTGACTCATACACTGCTCACTTCCCAGACATTTTTTTCTACATTACTGCATATGCTTTATACACACTTTTGACAAGTTGTGGTGCACCTGAGCACCGTATACAATAATTTCATTATTTAAATTTCTGTTCGTATGTGTGTGTGTGTACATTGGTTAGTTGTTAGGGAGATGCACTCATGGTTGTAAGGTTGTGGCTTCAGTACCTGAACTAGGTGATGCATTGTGTCCTTGAGCAAAGAACTTCTCTTCACATTGCTCCAGTCCATTCATCTGCTAAAAATAAATAATCCTGCAATGGATTGGTGTCCTGTCCAGGTAGAGAATATATACACACTACAGAATCTGGGAAACTGGTGATATGAGCCTATCATTCATGAAAGACCTTTCATTGTTTCTTATGATATATATATATATATATATATATATATATATCATATGTGACAATTAGTTGGTTGTCATAATAAAACTCAGAGTTTCGGATACTGAGGCTGTAGTCTGCTCTGGCATTTCATCAGTAATTAAGACAAAACACTATGAAAAAAACTGTTGAATAAAGGGAAATTACTCCAATAGGCATGGTGAAAGTAATACTTCATAGAATCCACATATACACACATATACTCACACAGACCTGCACACATGTATGTATATATATCTATATACATACTCACATGCGCGTGTACATATACATACAAACACACATATATATACCTATATATGTGTCTACACATACACGCACATACGCATACATATAAACCTATGTACACATCACTACACTTATATATACATCTGTGCATGCACACACACATACATACGTGGATATACAAAACATAGTTTATATGCATATATCCCAAAAAAAATTCTACATATGTTTCAATTTGACAATATGTTTGAATAATCAATAATTGTAACTTTCATAGCTGTAATAGATGATATTTTGTTGGATATCATCAGGAAAAGTAAGTATATTTCGGTGTTGAATTACGAAATGACTTATTTGAAGATTATGTTTAGGAATTTTCAAATGTAAACAAACAACTAATTCGGGCACAGAGGTCATGTAATTAGAAATTTATCATTTAAAATTTAGTTAATATTGAAATTTGAGATGCTGCTAAAACAAGAAATTTATTTGAAAAATATATCTATTATATTTAAGTTATGAGACTGTTTATACATATATATTGAGGAACTTTTTATTAATATATTTGGTTAAACCTAATTGACCACTGGATTGTTTTTAACAATCACTTACGACGATATTACTTCCTCAAATTTGTGTGTGTGTATATATATATATGTATGTATATATATATGTATGTATATATACACACACATATACACTCACCATACACACATACACACTCACACATACACAACACACACACTCTCTCACTTGTACATATGCTTATATATGTGTGTATGCAAAGGCACACACATATATGCAATTTCACACATGTGATTCTACTCTTAAAATTTGAGTTTCTTGCATCACCACTGAAAGAGTTGTATTTATAGAACTCCTTTAAAATAACCATCCATCTAAATTGATATATACACACTTATAAATATATAAACGTATGCATGTTTGCAAATAATTATATACATATATGTATATATGTGCATATATATATATATATATATGTATATATGTGTATATATGCATATATATATGTATATATGTGCATATATATATATATGTATATATGTGCATATATATATATATGTATATATGTGCATATATATATATATATATATATATATATATATGTGCATATATATATATATGTATATATGTGCATATATATGCATATATATCTTTATAGATAGAGAGCAAGTACTCTAGTGAAATCAATGAGCACTGAAGTTGAGAAACAAGCATATTTACAACAACCATAATTATTGCTGTAAATGATGTAAACTATATTGCAAAAAATACTCTAAAGAACTATTCTACAATTTTTATTAAAATAACTCTAATATATATATAACATAGGTTTACATTTATATATCTTTCTGTAAATTATTATATTCTATTGTATTTTCAGATACAACAAACACTGTTTATCATTGTTCACCAGAGTAGCTGGTACAACTGAATATGCGGGATAAAAACAATAGTGAAATGTATAGAGAAAGTCATGAAACAATATGTAAACACCATATTCTCCTGGTAATTGTCTTGAGAGGTTTGTAACTATAAAATAACTTTAAGAAAATGTCCATAACAAAATAAGATAATCAAAATTGTACTTAACAAACAAATGGCAAAAACCCAACCAAAAACTAAAACGAAGAAAGCAATTTTTGATAAAAATATGTATGTATATGTATATGTTGTTGTTGTTCTTCTTTAGCATTGGTGTATATTTGTTTAGAGAGACATAAATAGACATGCATATTACTGTTTATGTTCTATGATTATCCCTACCATACACCTTCCCCTAAGATATACATGAGCTTATACATATGTATGTTTGTATTCACATATATTTGTATGCATATACATAAGTATGTATGTATTCAGATATGTTTGTATGCATATACATAAGTATGTATGTATGTATACACAGATGCATTCTCCTATACAGATATACACTTAAATATATTGTAAAAAAAATATACACTGAAGAATTATAACACAAAATTTATAACTACAGACACATATAGATATTGGTAGTCACACTTATAGAAATGTACTTATATTTGTGTCTGACTATAATTATACACTTATATGGATATCAATAAACACACCCACATACACATGTTTATATATGTGTGTGTGTATGTGTGTATATATATATATATTATATATATATATATATATGCATACGTATATATAAATATATATATACACATACATATATATATATAAATATATATACACACATACATACATATATATATAAATATATATATACACATACATACATATATATATAAATATATATATGCACATACATACATATATATATAAATATATATATATACACATACATATATATATAAATATATATACACACATACATAGATATATATATAAATATATATATACACATACATACATATATATATAAATATATATATACACATACATACATATATATATGTATATATACATAGAGAGGGAGAGAGAGGATACCAATATACATACGCAAACTCACACATAAATGTATATGCATGTATTTATGGTATGTATGTATGGGTATATGCATACATGTTTGAATAAAATAACTATACCTATATGCATGAATATATGCATGCATGCACTTATACATACATATGCACATACATATTTATGTAGGTACATACATAGTTATAAATATCCACACATAGTCCCAAACAAAACTGATTGTTATGGTGTTGAATTTTTCTGAATTTTCAATCCTCTTGGGATGCTGTGTAAAATTGTCATATGTTAAACTGTAAGAGATCTTCTCCACTCAACAGCTTTATCTTAAAAGAAATTGCAATAAGTAAATAAATAAACAGATAGATAGATTGACAAGTAAACTGATAAGTAAATAAATACATAGATAGATAAAACACAAAAAGGAAACTCAAAATATTTCTGTTTTTTTAATAGAAAGTCTCAGCAAAGTCGGGGAGTTAACATTTTACATCATTCAATTGAGGATGTTGATAATGAAATATCATTAGTTTAAAGAGGAAAATTCACAATATACGGTTTTAGTAGTTTATTTGTTGGTTTTATTTAAGTTTAGCCGCAGGTTAACTTTGATGAATCAAGCCAATGATCAAAAGATATTTCTAACTGAGCCCTTCTTATCTTTCTCTTTTTCTCTTTTGTTAGACATGATGTCTTATATTATTTATTTGATAAGATGGTAGGGTGTGTTGGTCGTTATTTCTAATGAGTAGAAAGAGAAAGAGGGAGATGGAGGCGAGAGTGGGGAGAAGAGTGAGAAGAGAAGAGGAGAGAGAGCAAGAGAGGGTGTAGTGGCGAGATCAAAAAAAAAAAAAAGGATAAAATAACAAAAGTCAATTAGATGTACATGGTAAATACATTAGATGGGAAAATAAGAGTGGAAATGGCGTTTCAAGTATGGTTTTTCATCAGAAAGAGGCCTATGTTGGCTTCTATAAAGATTTAGTTTTTGACACAGCTGAAAATTGATCAGGCCATGTTTGTATTTTTAGTCTGTATTTTAATAAGTATATAAACCCACATTGTCTTTAAATGTTCATTTACTCATGTGCTTTTCTCTATTCGAAAACTATTGCAACTTATGATGCTAAACCAATTAGCAAAGGAATCGTGCATGCTACCATGCTGTTTTTACTCTCAAGTGATGTTTGGCTGTACACTACAATTCTAATTTAATATGTTTAAGCCTTTAGCCATCAAACTGGCTATATCTGGCCCAAATATTCTACATGTTTTGTGCTAAAGTGAAAATATCAAACCTCATGCATCTACCCTACTGTCATTCTAAAGATAAACATTCACATCATTGAAATCTCAAAGCTATGAGTTAATATATGATAAATTAAAGACAATGCAAATAATTAAGCATTACATTTGACAGAGTAATAAGAATGCTAAAAGTTTAAACTTTATCATCAAAACAACACTTGTTCCTATTTAAGCTATCTATATAAATGTTGAAATTGAGAGATAACTATAGACAATCACCATAAGTAAACTGATGTTCTAGATCAGACATGGGCACACATGCCACTTGCAGCCTGTGGAATGGCATTCCTAACAAAATATTGCTTTAAATTTCATGTCTCATGGGGCTTGTCACACAAAAATTTTGCCCATGCCTGTTATAGTTAATAGATTTAAAACATGTTTATTGAATTGATTTTTATACTAACAGGATATGTGTGGGAAATCTTTTTCCAATAAATTATTCACAATGCTGTCTTGCAAATATATAAAGATCTTTTTAGTCTGATTTGGGGCATGGTACATTTCTAGTACTGGTGCCACCAAATAAGCACTTAGCACACTCTTTTAAGTTGTTGGTGTATTCGGAGAGGCATCTGGATGAAACATGTGTAAGATGCAGTTCTCTGACCCATCTGTGAGCTATATTCCCAGATATGTGCTGACTCTGACCATGGTGTTTCATCAAATGCATGCCAGCATGGAAAGTGAATGAAAATTAATTCTGCTGCAGCTGATAATATTGATGTTCCATCTTTAAAAAGCTTAGAGAATGAAGAGCCACACATGTATGTTTCAGATACTAATTGAAAGAAAGAAGTTATCCTCAATGCAGAGACCTGATCTGAATCATTATAACAGAGTTTGATTTTGTTCCTTCTCGAGCCATGCCTGGCTCATAAGGGCCGGTTTCCCTGTTTCCTTGGTGTATAGGTTCCCCACCTGGACGGGATGCCAGTCTGTTGCAGGTGGACTGCAAGATGCAGGAGGAAAGAGTGAGAAAAAGTTGTGGTGAAAGAGTCAGCAGAAGTTCGCCATTACCTTCTGCTGGAGCTGCGTGGAGCTTAGGTGTTTTGCTCATAAACACACTCATCGCCCGATCTGAGATTCGAACCTGCAATCCCTTGACTGCGAGTCCGCTGCTCTAACTACTAGTCCATGTGCCTCCACAATTATAACAGAGTGCACTCTGTTAAAGTTACCTAAGTAATGTCTTTTGAAAACAATGTGACAAGAGAAGGTAGATGAATTAGAGCAGCATTTGTTGTAATATTGTGTTAAGGAAAAGACACAAGACTGTAAAGTAAAACTGTAATTTAGAAACAGTAAAATGGAACTACCTACTTTGGTGGGGTAGGAAAGCCATTTCATTCTCACATTAATTATATTCATAATTCATCCGATATGTGTTTTCATGTACCCCAATGTCTTGCTTTGTCTGTCCTTGTGCTGTCCCCTCTATGTTATGGCTGTAGTGCCAAAATAAAGACAGTATCTAAGAATAAGAATACACCCTTTGAAGTACTTTATAAGGCATTTGATTGCCCTAAGGACATGGTAGTAGATATTTTTCTAAGGTGACTCAATGAAGTTTACAAAGTGAGATCTTTAGTCATGCAGCTATTCTTACACCTTGGAAAATCCAATGATGTATATTCTACTAATGAGAATGTGCTACATCACTCTTTTATTTTTATCTTCACTCTTTTACTTGTTTCATGCATTAGACTGTGGTCATATTGGGGAACTGGCTTGAAGAGCTTTAGGCTAACAAATTAACATTAGGACTTATTTCTCTTTATGTCTAGTACTTATACTATCAGTTTCTTTTGCCAAACTGCTAAGTTACAGGGACATAAGCAT
>NC_043003.1:81469892-81482392 GCF_006345805.1 Octopus sinensis | reverse complement strand
GCAAAAGATATGAATACTCCCTTCCTCCGTCCACACACACACACACACACACACCACACACACACACACACTAAAAGAAATAAATAATAGACAGTACTTCTCATGTGAAGTTTCTGGCAATATTTGCTGAAACATTTGTGTTACAGACACAACAAGTATTACTCTCCCTATCAATTCCAGTTTATCGAAATGCCTTAAGACTTTAGGTTCTTGTCTTTGATTTCAGAATTGCACCACAATTTCAGAGTTCTACCACATTGAATTTTGATATCTCTTACATTGGTCGATTCATCTAATTGTAATGCTCCCTTACAAAATGTTCCCTTGAGCCTAAATCCCAAGAAGTCGTTATTGATATTGTAATAGAAGCACTTTATGTGAGATTGATTGTAATATTATTCTCGATTACAACCACTTGGTGTCTGTTAAATTAATCTTATATAACTTGTAGTAATACTACTGTTATCATTTTGTAACTTCTACTTGCTAATTCTTTTGTTGTTCTTACTTTTTTTGTTGTCATTGTTGTTCTGACTGTATTATAGGACGAGACCACCTGAAAGTCAAAAACCCAACCAATCGATTCAAACGAAATTTTGTTTAAGAGTAGGATAAAATGATAGTGTATTTCTGAGAGAAGGAAAGAAATATAAAGAGAAAGTGAATGACATTCTTAATGATAAACACACACGCACACCACACACACACATACACACACACACACACACATTGACAAATGTCTTTTACTGTAGCCTCGCTCCAACCTAATCTTTGTCAGCGGATTTTGTAAATGGAAACAAGAAGAAGCCTATTGAAATCCGAAAGAGAATCGTGTTATACAGTGGTAGAGTATCAGCTGTTGGACATTAGAATCTGAAGAAACACCACAGCGCGAAGCATTTTATGGATGTAAAACCCGAGGAAACCCCCATACATTGGCCATAAGTAGCTTTATCTAATTACATTATATATGCAAAATCACTGGAGATCTGGCTATGCCTTGTGCTTAGGGAGTTTGCCTCACTTGTCACTAAATACTGACGTTATGAATTGTTTTGACTCTTATTTCTAGCAATACTGGTGCTGAATAGTGCCCTCAGTCAATTTAGTGATGTGTATATGTTTGTGTGTGTGTGTGTATAACTTTGGCTACACATTACTTGATGAGAATTGTTTTGATACAAGCGAGGTTGTCTGTTTGCAATCTTCTTTGAAAAACACACCTAGCTATGAAAAAATAATACCTTGCTTGGAATCTGGTGAGGTTTTGTGAAAGGAAGAGCATCTGACCATAGATAATCTGTTCCAATAAATTCTATCTGATCCAACAGACAAAATGGAAAAGGCATTGCCCCGGAAGGATGATGAGGGAGATGTGCTGGAACAGCCACTCTGACTTATGGTGGTCACACTGGAGGATAGCCATCACCAGTGGTGCTGAGCAGGGATATGGAACAGGAACAAAGAACATCAGAGGTTTCCACAGGCTCAGCCATATATATAAGAGAGGGTGCTGAAAGGTTCTTCGTTTTGGGTAAAAAAAAAATACAGGAGTAAAAGAAAATCAGTTAATTATGATTTTATTCAACATATTCCCCTCTCAGATTCACATACTTATTGCAATCCTCCTTCAGCTTTTCTATGTCCTATAAAAGAGCTTGGAGGATGGGCCTTCAATCAGGCCTTTTGCAATAGTTTTAAAACCAAGGACTTTTCAGTCCCTCATTGTATATATATATATATAGGGAGAGTTTACGAAAAAAACAAAAGATGAAGACAGGTGGTGTACAAAACAAACAGATGTATTAGTATAATGATCAGGAATAGAAAAGTCTTTGATGCTTCGAGCCTACACTCTTCTACAGAAAGGGACACAGAAAAAACAAGGAAAGAATAAATATGTTTGTAGTGGCTAACATCTTATATATGATAGACTTCCAATCAGTCTTTTGTCTACCAAATCCCCTTCATAAGGAATTGGACAATTTAGAATTGCAAAGCCTCAAAGAGTGCTTCTTAACCACTCTGCCACACCTGTCCCCATAAGTTTGAATGAAGTCATACATGTTAGTTACAGACTGTAATACCTTACAGGAAGAATAGGTCATTTCATATCATCTTTAACAGAATCATATATAGCCCAGACATTTCTTCACAGTATCATTTCATTAGAGTGAACTTTAATCATTAATGGTTCTGATTTCATTGTCAGTTGGCTATGCATAGTACAAAGTTATTTTGCATTCCTTCTTGCCAAAACTAAACAGAAAACTAAATAAAATAAATATGTTTCATATCTTCAGAAGTTATAAAGAGAGGAGAGAAAAAAAAAGGAAGTGAAAATACTCAATATTTTTCTCCTATGACATAGTCACAACTAAAAGAACATTTTAAGTCAGAAGAAATTTTTCATACATGTAATGAAAAATGCATTCAGCCATATATGCATTTGAAGCTTTGGTGATTCTATGCAATAATGTTATAAGAAATCATAATGTGAAAAAAAAAAAAAAAGAAATTTTTCTTTATTTTTGCAGAAACTGAAATTTGGTACTACATTGAATCTATTAAATGTTATTTAATTTTTATTATTGCCTAAGTTGTCGACTTGAAAAATGTAGTAACATTAAAAGTCACTTAATTTCTCCTACCATGATACAGTTTTATAGTTTTTGTTTATTTACTTTCTTAAGATTCTACATTTTCAATATGCTCATATATATATATATATATATACACACACACGCACACAAATGCATACATATATGCACGAATACATATACGCAAATATGTATTCATGCATGTGTGTATGCATAAATGTGTGTGAGTGTATGTGTGTATATATATATACACACATATATGCATATATATAAATATATGTACACACACATATAACACAAATGTGTATATATCATCATATATATAATATATATATACACATGTATATATATATATACACATGCATATATATATATACATACACACACACATATATATACATACACACACATATGTTTATGCATATATATATATGTCTGTATGTGTATATTTATATGTACATAATATATATAAACATACATACATGCATATATATATATATATATATATATATATATATATATATATATACATATATATATATATATATACATATATATATGTATTTATATATATACATATATAATAATACGCACACCCACACACTTTCGAACAATGCTTTTTTTCATTAACAGACGTACATACTTACATAACATTTTAGCATATTTGAATTATACTTTAAATGTTACCAATGATGTGCTTCAGTGCAAAGTATTAACTGCAATGATAGATGTATTGTGACAGTACATGAAACATTGCTGTCTTTTCTCTGTTCAGCATCTATAAGTCAACATTAACATGCATTGTTTAAGGAATAATTGGAGACAGGATTTTATGGCTAGCCAGGTACTCATTCTGATGCCATGCCTTATTTATTTTTTTTTTTTTTTTCATAGAAGGAATTGTTTTTGAAATATGTTTTCTAAAATATACAGTGACTGGTTGTGGTGTCATAAAGGGATGCAAACATTATATCACCATTTTGCTGAATCAGTGACAAGCAACAGTATAGTAGGACATCAATACCTAGCACATGTACTCACATATATACATATGCACATGCATCGTATGCATGGATGTATATGTATGGATATATATGTATATATGTATATATATATATATATATACATATATAGCGGAGTAAGCACATAAATGTGAAACAAGGTGGAAAAAAGAGTACTCAAATACCAGAGGTAGAGTAATATGCTTTATTTAAAAGCAGCAGAAATATATTGTTATTTCTGTTCTATTTTAACAAAGCTGTCAGACGAACGGGAACATGAAACTCTGAGTAACAGCTTTTGTTATATTTCTGCTGCTATTAAATAAAGTATATATATATATATATATATGAGTGGGCATACAAGAATGTGTCTCTATGTGATGATATATATATATATATATATATATATATATATATATATATATATATAATATATATATATATGTATGTGTGGGGATAGATTCATAGATAAATATGTATACATTTTAAATATTTTTACTTGTTTCAGTCATTTGACTGTGGCCATGCTTGAGCACTGCCTTTAGTTGAACAAATCGGCCCCAGGACTTATTCTTTGTATGCCTAGTACTTATTCTATTGGTCTCTTTTGCTGAAGCACTAAGTTACAGGTACAGATACCAACATCAGTCGTTAAGCAATGGTGGGGGGGGGGGCAGACACAGACACACAAATACACACACACACACATATGTATATACAACATGCTTCTTTCAGTTTCTGTCTACCAAATCCTCTCACATGGCTTTGGTCGGCCCAAGGCTATAGTAGTAGAAATTTGCCCAAAGTGTCACACACTGGGACTGAACCCGGAACCATGTGGTTGGGAAGCAAACTTCTTGCCACACAGCCACACCTGCACCTATACAGATATATATTTCAGCATACAAAATGGCAAAAGTGTTGTCCCAGAGAATGTCAAGGTTGATGCACCAGAGCAGCCGCTGTGACTCACAATGCTCAACCCTGCAGTTAGCCAACAGGAGTGGGCAAGGATATGGTTTTGAAGCTGAGAATTCCTGAGGTCTTCATTGCCTCAAGCTCAACCATAAGTCTTTGACAGTTATGCAGTTTCAACATAAACACAGATACAATCTAAACAAGAAGTACTTTATAATACTTTAACCTTGCCCAAGCGAACAAACATATGACCAAAAGTAATTAAGGTCATATCTGTTCTATCTAGTTCTATCCTATGTGTTGTTTGTGTCTTTATCTGAGCGAGTATAAGTGAGGGAAAATTTCGCTGCTGTTATTTCTAATTTGTTGAGCGGTCAGATTGAGGCTCACTAATTATTTTTGGAGATGGCTATCTGCAAATGCAAGCCCCATGAGTCTCAATAGTTGCTCCAGTACATCTCCCTTACCATCTATCAGGTCAGTGCCTTTTCCATTTTGTCTGTTTCCATTTGGAACCAAAAGGCAGTCATGCCAATTGACTAACTATAAAGAAATGATGCTGAACTAGTGCACATGACTTTATAGTGTGCATTTTCACAGTTTCTGTAACCCTTTACAATTTTCTAACTAACCCCAATGTCCTTTGTCAATACCACTTCGATTATCATTACAGCAACGACAACTATTGATACTTTTGATTGAATAAAATAACTTGCGATTAAATATGATAAAAGCAATCTTTATATTCAACTTAACATTTGATTGTATATACTTACAACATAATTGTATCAGTTGTATGAAATTAATAAAAGAACTGAGACCAGCTAAAGTAACAGAATACTGGACTAAATTATTTATATTATATTAATTTCATTTCTCTGTGTTCCGTTTTCAGTTTCTGTGAAGGACAACCTTGAGGTTTATCAGTTTCAGATCAGTCAAATAAGGACCAAGAGTATATAGATTTTCATTCAATCAGCTATACTCTCTCTCTCTCTTACAGGTGTTTCACCTTGTTCCTACGAAAGAAATCAATAATATTAAATTAGTAAACTACTCAGGGAAATGAATGGATATCACTGTCATTGTTAGGAATATAAAGATATTGGTTGTCTCACTTTTCAATTACAGACCAGGATATAAATGTCATTAGACTATTGGGAAAACTCCTCAAAATCTTATAAGCCAGATGTATCTAAAGTCTATGTGTGTTTGTCATTGTATATGTGGATATTTATACGTATGCATACACATATATATGTATGTATATACAGACACATATATACACATATACGTCCATATATATGATAGAGAGAAAGTGAGTGAGAGAGAAATGGAAGAAGAGAGGTGTATTTAGGGAGAAAGATTCATAGATATGTATGTGTGCATGGGCATATAGAAGTAGAGGAATATTAGAAATTGTGAAATATAAGACTAAACATTGCAGAGTAATTAGTTTTAGCTTTCTGTGTTGTAAGTTATAAAGATAGATAGATAGATAGATAGATAGATAGATAGATAGATACAAACAAGATGGCCCAGAAGTTGCATAACTATTGAAGAAATTCAAAACGATTTTGCTAACAGTTATATTTTCTCTTTTGTTTCAGATATTAAAACATGGACCATAGGAAATTTGTTATGGAGAAATATACCAAGGCACAGTAAGCTAAAATTATAGAATTTTGCAGTTCTATATTTAAGAGATGAAGAATTATGTACATTATTTACAAGTGACAGATATGGCATAGTGGTTAAGAGTGCAGGCTACTAACCCCAAGATTCCGAGTTTGATTCCAGGCAGTGACCTGAATAATGATAACAACATCGAAAAATACCTTAGAAATGAGAACCCAGTTTAGAAAATTTCTCCATGACACCTGATGATGGCTGGAGAGTATATCAGCCGAAACATGTTAACAACAAACAAGATGAGAACAAATATCCATCAATTGTAAATATTGTATAGAATTTTGTTTTGAAAATGGACAATTCATAACGCACACACAAAGAGCATACATCACCATTACAAAGTAATGAACCCACTCACTAACTCATGAATTATTCATCTAATTCAATGATATAATATAAATGTGCTGAAAGAAAAACTGGACATAAGAGGATTCATATGTAGTGTGCAAGAAAGAAAATTGTGGTGTTATGGACATATGATGCTTATTGGAAGACAACTGTATAAAGTAGCTCTGATCCTTTAAAGTGGCTGGAGTTTGTGAAAGACGGAAAGCAAGGAAAACATGAAATGAAGGAATGATGGCTGATCTTAGGACTTAGAACTTCATGGAGACGACAAAGTATTGAGATGTCTGTTGCTATGTGGTTCGGAAGAAAACCAACCCAAATCAGTGAAACTAAGTCTGGAAGCACTGTGTGCATTCGTGTGTGCGTGTGTGTGTGTGTGTGTGTGTGTGTGTGTGTGTGTGTGTGTGTGCGTGTGTGCGTGTGCATGTGTATGTGCATGTCTCTATATGTGTGTGTGTAATATGAAGGGTTTAGTTCCCTGATGATCTAAAGGAAAAAGGTACATTGCATAAGTTCTAGAATTGATCATCAGTTACATTCCACATTCACAGCTAAGAGTGGAGCTAGGGGTCTGTAGTAGGGTTCCAAGTAATTAGGCATACATTAAAGAAAAATAGACAACAAAACCAAGGCAGGATGGAGTATCTTAAATCATTTAGAATATCTAATTAGAGTAAGGTGAAACAAAAAAGGAGAAGTAGAAGTAATTAATGTCTTATAGCTGTTTCTGGGATATCCCAGGTGATGGGTCAGCATCCCCATACACTGGGTATTCCGTCATCAGAGACAAGGTGAGTGTGCAGGAATTCTCTTTTATACACTGTGAATTCTCTGTCTGGAACTTTCCTACATTCACACCTTGTTTCTGATGATGGAATACCCAGTATATGGAGATGTTGACCCATCACCTGGGATATCCCAGAAACAGCTGTACGACAATAATTACTTCTACTTCTCCATTTTTTAACTCACCTTACTCTAAATATTCTAAATGACCTGAGATACTGGTTGTATCTTGGCTTGGTTGTCTATTTTCATTATATATATATATATATATATATATATATATATACACACATATATATATATGCAGGGGTTGGACAAAATAATGGAAACACCTTCAAATTTCCAAAAAAATTATTTTAATATGGGGTAGGACTGTCTTTGGTAGTAATTACAGCTTGAATTCTATGAGGTATGAACTTGTATGGTTTGAATTGTTTCCAAAGGAATTTTTGTCCATTCTTCAGATAAAAAAGCCTCCAGTTCCTGTAGTAATGATGGTGGAGGATATTGACTCCTACTTGTTTTTCTAAAAGTTCAATAATATTAAGATCAGGGGGCTGTGGTGGTAGCCAGATAAGATGTTCAACTTCGCTAGAATGTTCCTTGTGCCATTTCAGTAACAACTTTAGCTGTTTGAATTGGTGCATTATCATCCTGAAAAATTGTGTTTCTCTCCGTAAACTGTTCCGCAACCATAGGATGAATTTGATTAGATAAAATGCTTAAATAGTCTTAACTATTAATTCTGCCATGAAGGGAAACCATTGGGGCGGCAGATTTCCAAGACATAGCCCCACCCCCGATCATTACAGATCCTCCTCCATGTTTAACAGTTAGGCAGTATGGGTCAAATGCTTCTTTAGGCTGTCTCCACATGTATACTCAGCCAGTCATTGTAAATAAGGCAAAGGATGACTCAGCCAAGAAAATAACATTCTTCCACTGCTCTAGGAACCAATTCTGTTGGTTTTTACTCCACTCTACATGCTTTGCAACGTTTATTTTTGAAACTAGTGGTTTTCTGATTGCAGCCTTCTTTGAAATCCAGCTTTGTGCAGCTCCTGGCAAACAGTTTTTGTGGAAACTGGGTTCTCGAGACGGTCGTTAAGCTCTGCAGTAATTTTGGGAGCTGTACACTTGTGATCCTTTCTAACAATTTGCATAAGAGTCCGACGGTCCTGTCTGAAAGTTTTGTTTGTCTTCTGGAGTTTTGTTTTAATGAGGAGGTTATTCCCCCCTTTCCCAAAGTCTGTCATTTCTTTTGAGACAGCACTTCTTGATACACTAAATATTTTGGCTGTTTTCATTACACTAGCACCTGTCATACATGCACCAACAATTTGACCTCTTTGAAAGTCCGATAGATCTGTCATTTTAATGAATCATAATTAATTTTTTCTGATGATATTTGAAAAGAAACAGTAATTTTAGCAAAACATTAAGCAACACAAATAATAAATCAAAAATAAACAAGCTTTTGATGGTTTTATAAATATTAAAAATAGTTCAAAATTATGATGATATGATGCTAGGTGTATCCATTATTTTGTCCAACCCCTGTATGTATGTATGTATATATATATATATATATATATATATATATATATATATATACCTGAATCATTTGCTCAATTTTCTTCTCAGACCATCTCTATTGGCTGCTGTTGATGATGATGATGATGGTGATGATGACAATGATGATGACGACAATTGTTATAGATATATGCACAACCCAACTCATACTTCATCTAGCAACAACAATACTAAATAATGTTGGAGTGTTTAGCTGTCAGTACTGAGTTGACATCCACATGTGGGTATTAGTGTAGCATAGTAATGGAGGACCCTTACCTAAGACACATTAGAGGAAGTCAAAGCAATTAAGTAGAGTCTGTGACTCAATCAATTATCAATTACTGCAAAGAAACAGAACAATTTTTTTATAGGAGAAATGAATCACCTTTCACAATCAAATAATGTGTGGAAGAGAGATAGGATGATTTAGAACAATTTAATTGGTTTTTACAACTAGATAGTTTTCCCATTAATTGCTAGCAAGGGACAGATGCATACTGTTAGAGACAGTGTGGAGACCAAGCTCAATCAATATGGTAGTGGGTAACCAGCTGCATTTTGTTTGTGGCTAAAATATTTAGCCCTGAAATGGCCCGGTTACTTCTGCTTTAAATAGATACAGTGGCATAGCAGTGAGTGGTCAGTTAATTGGCTTGTCAACTTGCAGTGCAAAATCTTCTTTCCTGACACAAGCCAGTGAAATATTTAGGTTGTGGCTCCCTTTGCTAGCAATAGCAGCCAAATTGCACTCATATCCTACATAGGAGTGATGCATTGGATAATGGGTGTTTTTCTTTCATTTCTGATTCAAGACCAGTAAATTTAGAGGGAGAGGAAAAGCAAATTACATCATCCCACAATGCTTAACTGTTACTAATTTTGCAGACCATATAAGGATGAGGGGTGAAATCAGTCTCAGCAAAGTTGGAAGTTATAATATTAAGCTAGAAGAAATGCCACTAAACATTTACTCTAGTATGCTAATCATTCTGCCTGCTCACCACCTTTCATGATGCATTGAATAATGAAACATCAGATAACCTATTAATGAAAAGAAGACAGAGCGGTGACAGCTACAGAGTCTCAGATCAAAGTCTGCTCAATCATGGTTAACCTTGGGTTAATTAACAGCGTCAACAACAACAACATCAATGACAACTCTTCCAAGATGGGTTCTATCACTCTGACTTTTCCTAGACACACTTAGCGTCTTGATACAATCTTCACGATATTGTTTTTCTTCTTAACAGTACCTTGTCAAAATTATTAAATGTGTATGTAAATAACATTTTTGATCTCTTGTACAAAACAGTTGCACCTTTTACAAATAAACATCATTTTATTTGACTGAGATTAATTAAGCTTAATTTATATGTATCTATATTAGCGGTAGTGTAATAAACACACTGTTGCTTTTATTTCATATCTGAATTTATTCTTATGTATACATTGCCTGGGCATACCCTCACATCATTTGCATGCCATGTGCATAAAAGTTGTAGATTGGTGAAGCGATTCAGCTCTGATCTTGTTCGGTATATGATGCTGACAAGCCGCAAAAATGTCGAAATATTGATCTCACCTGTCCGTGACTCTAAGGTGTTTTTTCAGATGGCATTTTGAGTGAGTATTCTCCATGATGCCAATAGCAGCCTATGTGCTAAGCGCATATGGTTGATAATATAGGTATGTATGTAGGTGGAGAGCTAGCAGAAACGTTAGCACACCGGGCGAAATGCATAGCCGTATTTCGTCTGCCGTTATGCTCTGAGTTTCAAATTCCACCAAGGTCGACTTTGCCTTTCATCCTTTCGGGGTCGATAAATTAAGTACCAGTTATGCACTGGGGTCGATGTAATCAACTTTGTTTGTCTGTCCTTGTTTGTCCTCTCTGTGTTTAGCCCCTTGTGGGTAGTAAAGAAATAGGTATGTATGTATGTGTGTATGTCTGTATGAATGCATGTATATATATGTAAAATGCATGTGTGGAAGCATGTTTGTATGTGTGTGTGTGTAAATATGTATCGACAGCAGGAAGAATGTAGTGCAGAGTTATATGATATTTAAATTTAACTTTCTACATTCTAAATTCTTTTAGGTTTATTCACTAATAATAATGAACAAGTACACACATACAGGGTGTCTCATAACAATGGGATGTATTAAACTCAAATAGATAGGTCTGGAACTCGCACATTTATTACAAATAAAGAACCAACACAACTATAAGAACACACACATACATATATAGACATACACAAACACACATACATATACATATACACAATGGGCTTCCACACAATTTCCATCTACCAAATTCATTCAGAAGACATTGGTTGACCCAGGGCTAGAGTAGAAGAGCCTTACCCAAGATGCAAAGCAGTAGGACTGAACCCAAGACCACATGGTTGCAAGAGCAAGTTTTATGTATCAAATGATGGGTAACTTTGAAAAAAACATACCAGGGTGTTTACCTGTCATATGGGTAATTTTGAAAATATGTTTGTCACCATGGGCAATATCAGGAAATATAGCACACATAGAGTAATTGTATCTAACTTTTTATCTGCTTACTTGGTGCTTACATAAGAGGATGAAGCGAATTCTAATTTTCTAAATGAATAAAATTTATTCCACAGTCTGAAGATAAAATTTTGTACATTATTAACTTAGAACAAAATTGAATAAAACAAATTTCTCATTTGTTTAACTCCACCAATAATTACTTTGTCATTTACCCCCTTTCCTCCCTACCACTGCCACTTGGCTTAGTATCTATTACTTATTTCAGCCACTAGATTGAGCCCATGCTGGAGCACTAATTTGAAGAATTTTTTGTTCAATGTATTGACCCCCAATATTTATTTTTTAAAGCTTGATACTTATGCTGTCGGTTGCTTTTGCCAAACCACTGGTTGGGGGACAAAAACAGACACAAAGATACACACACAGATACACACACACACACACACACACACACACACACATATATATATATATATATATATATGATAAGCTTCTTTCAGTTTCAATCTACCAAATCCAGTTAAGGATTTGGTTGACCTCGGGCTATAGTAGAAGACACTTGCTCAAGGTGCCACACAGTGGAAATGAACCCAGAACCATATGGTAGAGAAGCAAGCTTCTTAGCACACAGCTACGCCAGCACCTACATGTACTTATCCTGCCCCTCTTATGTTAACACTCTTTTTTATTTTAACTCCAACATGTATATCAGCTATTATTGTTTTCAAATTTTGGCACAAGGCCAGCAATTTCGGGGGATGGGTAAGTCTATTCCTTGATTCCTGCACTCAACTTGTACTTATTTTATCAACTCCGAAAAGATGAAAGGCAAAGTCAACGTCTGTGGAATTTGAACTCAGAATGTAAAGATAGCTGAAATGCCACTAAACATTTTGTCCTATTTTGCTAACAATTCTGCTAGCCCATCCTATATATATCAGCCATTATTAACCCTTTCATTACCAGCTCTGGCTCTGAGTACAAATGTCTTGTTTTCATCACTTCTTAATTAAAATATTCCACCAAACCTTAGTCACAATTTATGTTCCTAACA
>NC_043003.1:81444892-81464892 GCF_006345805.1 Octopus sinensis | reverse complement strand
TTCTATATGAATGTGTGTGTCTGCATTCATAATGTACATTAGGCTGATGACTGAGAAGTATATGTGTGTCAGTATATGTACATTTTTGTGACGACTGACTCACACACACACATACACACATCTAAAGACAGAGACTCACAGAGGAATTGAGATAGGCTTGAGGTGTGCATCAATGTATGTCTGTGTGTGTTTGTGTTAGTATATGTAAAAGTATGTTAGGGTGTATGTGTGATAATTTGTATACGTTAGTCCTCAGACAATTAAACACACACACACATCTTCACATACATAAACACATGTATATGAAGGTGTATGTGTCTGTGAGTGTATTTCTGTGTTCATTACGTTTATAGTAAACTATAGTAAAGGATATTTTACACCATTTTAATGAGCCCACATCTAATAAAGTTGTCATCCTTGTTGTAGATGATCGCCATGAAAACCATGATATTCTCATTTGAGCTTGAGATAATAACCTTAAACATGTTTTAGAGAACCATCCCTCTTATGATGCTCTCCAATATCCTCTTATTTTGTGGAATGGACAAGATGGGTATCATTTTAATATTCCACAGATTGAACCTGCCACAGGAGAGCTAATTACAAATAAAACTGTGCTGTCAAATGACTTCTGTTCTTACTAGCTGATGTTAAGACCAGAACAATCAAATCAATTACACATGTATCGTGATCTTTTTCAGCAATGCCTGGTTGATATGTATGCTAAAGTTGAGAGTGAACATCTCTTCCATATTCATAACAATCAAAAGAAATTAAGGGCTAAAAATTGTTTCTCTCCAAGATACTCTCCATGTTCTAGAGGCAACAATCATCACAGGTAGTCACAAAGAAGAAAATCTCTCTATTCTAACAATTCCTCTCATACCTATAGATGTTCTGTTTGAATTTAAGACACTTCAGTTTCCAGTCAATCTGAGTTTTGATGTTTCAATTATCAAATCTCAGGGTCAATCCCTGAAGGTAGTTGAACTTGATCTCTCTAATACATACTTCTCCCACGGCCAACTCGGTGTTGCTCACAAGTTGGAAGCAGCAAAAATTTATTCATTTTGACATCAACAAAAAATTACACAATGAAAATTGTTTATCCTGAGGTGCTTCAACATTGATAGATTTTCAATTCGAAATTCAATTATGATTAAAATTTGAATATTTTTTGATAAAATACAGATATTTTGAAATAATTATGAGAATACATCTTTATATTTATTGTTTACTAATCTGAATAAGAACTGAAGTAACCTAGGAAGTGCTGGGTCATTCAGCTAGTATGTATATATGTACATATACATATATATATATATACACACACACACACACACACTCACACAAACTCACACATACATATACATATATATACTCACACAAACACATACATACATACATATATATATATATATATATATATATATATATATATAGAATCATAAAAAGTCAGGTGGTACAAGAGATGAATATATTTATCTAACCACTTGTCTTCCTTAGAATAATGGCTGTTTTGCAGTCTCGTTTATGCAGTAATAATTTCAGTGCATAATATATTATCTGGTCATTCCATAAGTTCTGTCTGATTTTATCTTTTTAAAAATTTTTATAGAATTTAAAAGTATTTTAGAATGTTTAATGGAATTAACAATTATTTTTATGCATTTGTGTGCATTTAAACTAATTGAATATCATTTTATAGAATAATAGAATTAATATTTCTTTGATTAAAACCCTTTCTAATATGGAAGTATCCAAAGAGCATTTTCGGCACATAATGCTTTATGCGGACAAAGAATGAAACTCTGCAGCCGAAGCAACTCGAAACATACACTCAGTTTATGGGAAAGAACGCTTGAATGAAAGAACTTGCAGAAGATGGTTTGCAAAATTCAGAAGTCGAGATTTCAGCCTTGAAGTTGAACATCGAACAGGATGTCCACTTGAGTTTGATGACAAGCTCCTTGAGGCATTACTTGAAGAAAATCCTGCATTATCAGTTGAAGAATTGGCAATAAATCTTAGTTCAAACCATACAACTGTTCATCGTCATCTTCAACAACTTGAAAAGGTTCCTAAACTTGGAAAATGGGTGCTTCATGAATTGTCTGAAAGCAACCACAAATCCTGAGTTGATATCTGCTCTTCTCTCGATTCTCATGAACTCATTTCACCCTTTTTGGATAGACTTGTGACTGGTGATGAAAAAGGATCTTCTATCGAAATGTGAAACATCGTAAGCAGTGGCTTGGTAAAAGGAAAAAAGCTCAACCATAACCGAGAAGGGAATTTCATGGAAAAAAGGTTCTTATCTCTATCTGGTGGGATTACAATGGTGTATTTCACTTTCAATTGTTACCACCTAATTCAACAATCAATGCTCAAGTCTACTGTCAGCAATTAGAGCATTTGAACCAAGCTTTGAAGAAAAAAAGAGCTGCTTTACAGAATTGAAAAGAAGTGATGTTTCATCAGGACAATGCACGACTCTACACTGAAAAGATCACATCACAGAAGAACGAAGAGCTTGATTGGGAAAAAATTCTCATCCACCCTATTCTCCCAACCTTGCTCCTTCAGACTACCATTTGTTTCATAGTTTACAGAATCATTTGGGGGATGCAACTTTCGCAAGAAAGGAGGAGGTCAAAACTGACTTTTCAGAGTTTTTCGCATTAAAAACAAAACAGTTTTACATTAATAGGATTAAAAAGCTTGCAAATAGGTGGAAGGAAGTCATAGATAATCGGGGAAAGTACATTGACGATTAAATTTCAATTAAATATAACATTAGATCATTTGTTTTTCTATTCAAAATTTGGACAGAACTTATGGGATGACCTGATATGCTTACATGTCTGCACTAATATGCATGCTATGCATTATATAATAGAATTGCATATTCCCAAATCAATGCAGATAAAGAAAGCTAACTCATCAAATCACCAGAACATCATGGTTACACCAATGATTCATCTCTAAGTGGTTTGTTAGTCAAGTCTGCTGGAAGAGCTTACTGTGATATATACATTCTTTTATTCTTATTCTTTTACTTGTTTCAGTCATTTCACTGTGTGCATGCTGGAGCACCGCCTAAAAAGGTTTAATTGAAGAAATTGACCCCAGGACTTCTTTGCAAGCCTAGTACTTATTCTATTGGTCTATTCTACTGAACTGCTAAGTTATGGGGACATAAACACACCAGCATCAGTTGTCAAGCAATGGTGGGAGACAAACACACACATACACACAATGGTCTTCTTTCAGTTTTCCTCAACTAAATTCACTCAGAAGAATATGGCTGGCACAGTACTTATTATATTGGTCTATTCTACTGAACTGCTAAGTTATGGGGACATAAACACTGCCTGTGAAGCAGAGGGGCCCTTAACATGCTAGAAAATTTAACAAAATTTCTTTCCAATACTTTCCACCACCATTGTGCTACCCATGTCTTGAAAACACAAATTTCAACCAAAGATATGAATTAGTGTATATTGCAGACACTCATATTGCTATTTAATGAGAAATTTCCAAACATCAGCAGGCTTAACTAGTTTATTTGTCAAATAACAGATTTATCATACCTTAAAATATGGTCATAAAAAACAAAAACATTCAGCTATTAATAAACAGTAAAACTTTATTAGCAGTAGTTGCCTACCAGTCTTACTTGTGCTTTATGCATATCGTATTAAAGATATCGAAAGAACATGTGTTTTAGCATGTGAATAGATGGATATATCACGTGAGAATTAAATAGATGAATGTGTGAAGCATTTTCTAATGTTCTCTCTTTTTCCTGCACAACCAATTAAATCCCGATGATTAATCATATTTTGATGAGTTTCAGGATATTTTACCTTATATATTATTATACTGATGTTTCCTTACTTCAGCCATTTGAATAAGCAGCATTGCAAAATATATATAGACAATTCAACAAGCTTCAGTTTCTAATATACACATGCACATACACAAATATGAACGCACACACACACACACACACACACACACACACACACACACACACACGCAAACACACATACACATATATGCACATGCGTATGTGTGTGTTTGCATGCAAGTGTGTGTGTGCATAATATATATGATACATAAATCTATATCCTCATATATATATGTATATATATATATATGTGTGTGTGTGTAATATGTATATTATACCTATATTACATATATCATACATATATGAAGTTATATACATACATATATATCATGCACATATATATGATGCTATATGCATCCGGATATAATAGATGTATATATCTGCATGTGTATGTAAGTATGTATGTATGTATTTATGTATGTATGTATGCATGTATGGATGGATGGATGGAAAGATGGATGGATGTATTTATGTATGTATGCATGTGCAATGTATTAACTTTAAAGAAAAGATAGTTTAAGGATCATAACTTGTAAGACATATATAAATTAGGTAGGGACATATCTAGCTATAACTGTTCCATCAATTAAAGGATTCGAACAATATTGTTAAGCTGTCAAATCCCAGTGTCATAAGAAAAAATATATATATAAGGATATAGTTAAATACATAGAAGCAACTGTTTGACAAAAATTCTTACAGATATAAAGAAATGGACAGCACACACATATACACACACATTTATGTACATAAGACTGGCTGTGTGGTAAGTAGCTTGGTTACCAACCACATGGTTCCAGGTTCAGTCCCATTGCATGGCACCTTGGCAAGTGTCTTCTACTGTAGCCTCGGGCCAACCAAATCCTTAAGTGGATTTGGTAGACGGAAACTGAAAGAAGCCCATCGTATATATGTGTGTGTATATATATATATATATATGTACACGTGTGTATATGTTTGTGTGTCTGTGTTTGTCCCCCAACATCACTTGGCAACTGATGCTGGTGTGTTTACATCCCCATAACTTAGCAGTTTGGCAAAAGAGACCGATAGAATAAGTACTAGGCTTACAAAGAATAAGTCCTGGGGTCAATTTGCTCGACTAAAGGCGGTGCTCCAGCATGGCCACAGTCAAATGACTGAAACAAGTAAAAGAAAGAAAATAAAAGAAAGATGATTTTGATGGTAATGATGATGATGAAGATGATGATGATGATCTATATGTCCGTGTGGTAAGAACCTTGCTTCCCAACTACATGATTCCAAGTTCAGTTTCACTGTGGGGCTTCTTGGGCAAATGTTTTCTACCATAGCCCTGTGCCAGCCATATTCTTCTGAGTGAATTTGGTTGAGGAAAACTGAAAGAAGACCATTGTGTGTATGTGTGTGTTTGTCTCCCACCATTGCTTGACAACTGATGCTGGTGTGTTTATGTCGCCATAACTTAGCAGTTCAGTAGAATAGACCAATAGAATAAGTACTAGGCTTGCAAAGAAGTCCTGGGGTCAATTTCTTCAATTAAACCATTTAAGGCGGTGCTCCAGCATGCACACAGTGAAATGACTGAAACAAGTAAAAGAATAAGAATAAAAGAATGTATATATTTGTTGTGTAATATATGGATTCAAAGAATTGTGTGGCTATCACATACTCTTTTACTCTTTACTCTTTTACTTGTTTCAGTCATTTGACTGCAGCCATGCTGGAGCACTGCCTTTAATCGAGCAAATCGACCCCGGGACTTATTCTTTTGTAAGCCCAGTACTTATTCAATCAGTTTCTTTTGCTGAACCGCTAAGTAACGGGGACATAAACACACCAGCATCGGTTGTCAAGCATTGCTAGGGGGACAAACACACACACAAACACGCCAATATATATATATATATACATATATACGACGGGCTTCTTTCAGTTTCCGTCTACCAAATCCACTCACAAGGCTTTGGTCGGCCCGAGGCTATAGTAGAAGACACTTGCCAAAGGTGCCACGCAGTGGGACTGAACCCGGAACCATGTGGTTGGTAAACAAGCTACTTACCACACAGCCAACAAAATTTCTTTCCAATACTTTCACACACACACACACACATTTATGTACATAAATCAATATAAAAGTATTTTTCTTAATAATTTTTAGAGGCAGTGAGGCATTACACCATGTTAATTTACCAGGAGTTGCAGTGTGGTGTGGTTTATCATCAAGAGGATTAACTGGACCATACATTTTTTACGCTACTGTGACTGGTCTCGTTTACTTGAACTTGCTGTAACAGTCTGTCATGCCAATTATTAGAGAAGACTTTGAAGATGAGGAGTTTTATTTTCAGCAAGATGGAGCAGCCCCATACTAACATCACTATGTTAGATCCTTCCTTGATGAGGCCATGACAAACAGGTCGATTGGACGAAGGGGTTTCATTGAATACCCTGCGAGTTCACCAGACCTCACACCACTAGATTTTTTTTATGGGGATACCTAAAAGACAAAGTCTAGGATATGAAACCTGCAGGATTGGAGGATTAGAAAAAAATCAGAGACAAAGAGAAAGGTGCAGGAGAGATAAACGAGTGGGAAATAGTGGGAGTTATAGAAAGAGAGGGCCAAGAAATATGAGAGAGGGGCAGGAAGAGAAAAGAAGAAAAATGAGATGGAGGAATAAAAGATCAAGTAAGAGTTGTACAAAATTTAGATACATTCCTACAATAAGATGAGAACAAGGGTGTACGTATGCTGCTATGTATATATATATATAAAAATGGAAGAAAAACAGAATAGAGGGCATTAAAATGTTCGGACTGATAGACATATATATATATATATATACATACACACACACGCGTGTGTGTGTGTAAAGAAAGTGTGAGACAGAGAGAAGGGGAGAGACGAATAGAGATAGACTGAATGCTAGACAGATAAACAGAATGATAACAATCTAGATATATACAAATAAATATACATATGTACATATACATACACATTTCTATTATATATATGTATATATATGTATACATGTGTGTGTATATATATATATATATATATATATATATACATTTATATATTATATATACATATATGCATATACATACATACATATATTACATGTGTGTATATATATATATATATATATATATATATATATATATTATATATATATATATATTAGAAGGTTTGGAGATTATGTACAGGTATTATATGTTAGAAGAAATGAGGTACACAGCAATCTGGGTGGTTCATATTTACAGATATTTAATTAATATGTCATATGTTTTTATAAATCATATATTAGTGCTTGCGTCCACTCTATTATATATATATATATATATATATATATATATATATATACACACACATACACACACACATGCACTTAAATATTGCACACACTAGGTTGACTCAAAAGTTTCTCTGCATTTTCACTGATGATTTTTAGCAACTAATTTCTCTATGTTGTGTAATTAATTTCATACAAGTTGTCCAATCATTGATGAACTGTTTATTCTTTATTTTCGTCCTTTATTTTACAGCTTTGATAATGTATGGTGAAAAATTGCAAGTAAAGCCATTTTCTCTCCTTGTGGAAAAAAAAAAGTACGACATGCATGGGCAGAAGCAAAAGAAATTTATGATGTGGAAGGCCTAGGAAATTACATGGAATGTATGGAAAAAAAACTTGCTCATATGTTTGAAGGAAGGTGACACTAACCTTGAAAACAAACCAATGTCAGGAAGACCTTTCTTGAAATGGATAAATAAGAGCCAAGCAAAAGCACACATGCATTGTCAGCAGAATACTTGGTCCTTCACAAAGCACCATCAATCAACAAATTCAAAAACTCAGCCTTGTGCTGTTGAGAAGCTCTTCATGAAGTGACCTATGATGAGGCTCAACGATTTGGGAACATCTATGAAAAACTATTGACAAGAATTCAAGATGCCCATTTTTGGTGTCAAATTGTAACTGGGGATGGAAATTGAATCTAAGAGATATTATCACACACTGCCATGTAATCAAATGGAAATTTGAGGAGCTTAAGGAACTAGAAGTTCCACATCACCCTGCCTATAATCTGGATGTTGCACCACCAGATTACCACCTTTTTCTAAGCCATGGCTCAATTCCTACATGGATGGAGGTTCAAAAACAGGGATGACTTTGAAATCAAATGGATGGAGATTTTTTTAGCTTTGAAACCAGCCAAATGGTATAAGCATGGAATGGTATAAGCTTCTGGCTCAATGATGGCAACAGAAAGTAGTATATGATGGGTTATAGTTTGGTGAATAAATACTTTACATATATAACTTGTTTGAATTATTAATCAAATCATGAACTATGAAAATAGTTTTGACTTAGCTTGTTATATATATTTACATAGTGCACCTTATGAAACATGACATGAGTAATAGCAAATGTATGTTTGATGGAATTAATTATATTCAGAATAGGTCAGTCACTCAGAATTTTATTGCCTATTAACTGGAACTCAATAGTGAGAAATACATGAAACACAGTAGAAATACCCTTACATAAAGTGTGGTATGCAAACACCCACTTGCATGAATTTATGTGGAGTGAATTGCTTAAAAATTATTCTTGGATCAATTTATGTTACTATTTTTCAAACTGGTGCTGTTAGTTGTGCATAAATATACTCCATTTATTAAACTATAATTTGTATTTTAAGACAATATTTTTTTCTCCTAATTTTATAAAGCTAAGATTTAAATCTATGTCATTTGCATAATGTCTGTGGTTCTAGCAATTTTGTCTACCTCATTCTGGTTCTTATGATGGTCTTGATAGTACAAATGTGATTATATATATATAAGACAACAAAGATCAAAATAAGAAATAAGCATGTTTGTTTTCAATACATTTCTGCATGATAGAATGTGTAAGTTAATCACAGGAACTTTGTCTTGGTGAAAAACTTTCTCCCTGAAGAATTTGTGTATGAATATGCACTGCATCAATCTCCAAATGATACCACAAAACTACTAGTATGGAGTTTGGGAATTATTTCACCTTCTCAATGACAGAAATTGATTTGTGTGCATGCATGCATGTGTATGTTTGTGTCAAAATAATGATCAATGGTCCTTCTTGAGCCAGAGACTCATAAGCCAGTTTTCTGGATTCTATGATGTATATACTCTCCACTGTCTAGGATACCAGCCCAATGCAGGGTTACTCATTAATTCCAGTTGAATAGACTGGATCAACCTGAAATGATGTCTTTTGCTCAAAAACACAACACATTGCCCACAATGATGAAGCAACACCACAACCACTACACCACAGGCCGCCGCTCATGCACACACACACGTGCTCATATATATATTATATATATATATATATGCATGTATACACACACATCTATGTGTTTCAATCTACTGAAAAGGCATACTCATCACCCTATATAGGGCCTCTGAGGCTGGTAAGATGGAAAGGGGAAGGAACACTCAAACTAGAGATTTGGTCGAAATACTTGCAACAGAATGGATTCTATTAAAGGCACCAAAGATCCAAGGTAATAATGTTAAGCTAGATAACAGAGTAAGTGTACCAATTTGTATTAATGTATACATACATACACTAGCACTCTTTCGGTCATGATGCCAAGTGTTCCAGTTTATCCACTCAATGGAACAGCCTGTTCATGAAATTAATGTGCAAGGGGTTGAGCACTCCACAGACATGCATACCATTAATGTAGTTCCCATGGAGTGAAGGTGCATGGCTCAGTGGTTGGAGCGTCGAGTTACAATCGTGAGGTTGTGAGTTCAAATCCCGGACCGAGCTGTGTGTTGTGTTCTTGAGCAAGGCACTTTATTTCACGTTGCTCATTCAGTAGTAGAAATGGGTTGCAACGTTACAGGTGCCAAGCTGTACCGGCTTTTGCCTTTCCCTTGGATAACACTGGTAGCATGGAGAGGGGGCGCCTGGTATGCATGGGCAGCTGTTGGTCTTCCATAAATAACCTTGCCCGGACTTGTACCTGAGAGGGTAACTTTCTAGGTGCAATCCCACAGTCAGTCATGACCAAAGGAGGTCTCAGAGTCCCCATGGAGATTCAACATGACAACAGCATATGACAAGGCTGGTTCTTTGATCTACTGGACCAACTCATTTTTACCAGCTGAGTGGACTGGAGCAACGTAAAATAAAGTGTGTTGCTCAAGAATACAACACACTTAGAGGAATCGAACTCACAATCTTTCAATCATGAGCTGAATGCACTAACTGCTAAGCAATGCACCCACGCACATACATCTGTTCATGTGTGTGTATGTGTATGTGCACATGTGTGCATGTGTGCACGTGCATGCATGTGTGTTTGCATGCATGTGTGTGTGCATGTGTATGGGAGGAAGAAGCTTTCCAAACTTGAGTTCAGTTGAGGAACCAGCCATTTAAGTTGACAGCAGTATGATAGATAGATCAATTTAGGATGTGAAGGTGGAAAGACATCTGGTCCACTAGGATTTACTGCTGAGATGCAATTCAGCTTTGTGTCAGAATGAAGTAGTACTGATGCCATCTTATTAAGACAGTTACATGAGACCTAATTAGCCAGGTGTAAGTCTCTATATATATGACATTTTTGACAGGGTCTCATGTTTAGTGATGATGTGGCAACTGTGGAAACAAAAGATTGCTGAATAGATTGTAAAAGCTATACAAGCCATATATACTGATGCAAGTATCAAGGTGGCAGTCAGCAATGGTGAGGAGCTCATCAAAGCTCAGTCCACAGTCCACTTCTGTTCATCAGAATTCATTATTTATTAACAAAGGAATTCAATACTGGCTGTCTGAGAGAATTTTGATATGATGATGCTCTGCTTCTCATACTTAATCTCAAATGGATTTAGAGAAGAAATTCCAGATGTTAAAGCAAAACTTAGAATTAAAGAATTTTAAAGCAAACTTAGTAAAGACTAAAGAATTAGTAAATGGGAGAAGGAACAGGATGATTAATTCATTTCTTACTGGCCAGTGAAACCCAGTAAAAGACAAAGCAAGTCTGCTTTACATTGAGATATTAGTGAGCATGACGGTGGTGGGCTGGCAGCATCATTAGTGTGGCATTTTGTCCATCTTTACAGTCTGAAATCAAATTCCATCAAGGTCAACTTTGTCTTTCATTCTTTTGGGATTGATAAAATAAGTATCAGTTGAGCACTTTTGGCCTTGTACCAGAATTTGAAATCAATATCAGTGTGCATGAAAAGCAGAGTACAATGAGGGAACTGAGGAAATAAAGGCTGAATATGAAGGAATTTTTTGACTGCATGTTTTCAGTTCCACCTTTAGTGCAAAGGGTCTAAGCTATACACTTCTGGTCAACCATGTCTGATGTTTTTTAAACTGCTCTTTCTGTTGAGGAAAGACAAATTTTCCATGAAACCAAGTGGTAATATTTTTGCTGTTTCTGTGAACTGGCAGAATTGTTAACCTGCTGGGCAAAATGCTTAGCAGTACTTCATCTGTCCTTATATTCTGAGTTCTAATTCCACCAAGGTTGACTTTGCATTTCACCCTTTCATGGTCAGTAAAATAAGTACCAGTTGAGCACTGGGGTCAATGTAATTGATTTAACCCCCACCCACAAAATTACTGGCCTTGTGCCAAAATTTTAAACCAATAATTTTGTTTTATCCATCTTTACAATCTGAGTTCAAATTCCACCAGTTGGGCACTAGAGCCAAAGTAGTTGATTTATCCCCCACCACAATGTTACTGGCCTTTTGCCAAAATTTGAAACCAATATTTATGACATTTCGTGCTTAATTTATAATAATCTATCAATAGTAAATCTCCTCTACATTTTGAGTGTGTTTTTTTATTGATTTATGAAGTCTCCTTGGACCATTATATATATAAATATATGTGTGTGTGTGTATGTGTGATGGACTTCTTTCAGGGCTATAGTAGAAAACATTTGCCCATGGTATTACACAGTGTATATATATATATATATATATATACAAGGTGGCAAGCTGGCAGAACCGTTAGCGCGCCGGGCGAAATGCGTAGCTGTATTTTGTATGCCGCTATGTTCTGAGTTCAAATTCCGCCAAGGTCGACTTTGCCTTTCAGGGTCGATAAATTAAGTACCAGTTACGCACTGGGGTCGATATAATCTGTCTGTCTGTCTGTCCTTGTTTCTCCCCTCTATGTTTAGCCCTTTGTGGGTAATAAAGAAACATATATATATATATATATATATATGTATCTAATTAATAATATCAGGGTAATAATGATTTTAGAAATTTTTACTACCAATGGCCTAGCATATAGAAAAATTTGTCAATAGACTATATGATATTCATATAAGATGCAGTGTACATTTAAACACATTAAGAGGTTTCCATCATAGAAATCCTTTATGCTAAAAAGAACAGCTAAAGTCCAAACCTCTTAATGTGTTTAAATGTACACTGTATTTTATATATATATATATATATATGAGATGGCTTCCTATAGTTTCTGTCTATCAGATTCACTATAAAAGAATTATTAGGCCAAGCACTAAAGCACTAAGCATTCACTCAAGGTGCTGTATAGTAGGGTTGAACTCAAAACAACACAGTTTTTGAAGTAAAATCATTAACAATACAGCTACACACACATATATACACATGCACATATTCATATCAATGTATATTTATATATGTATATATGTATGTATGTTGTATATATATATATATATTATATATATATATTCATACACATATATGTACACATACACACACACACATATATATGTATATATATGTATATACTCATGTGCATGTGTGTGTGTGTGTCTATGTGCATTTACAAATCTATTTTGCAAGATTCCTGATGTGAAATCCTTTGCTGAAGTAGATATTGTTATATTTCAGAACGCTGATTTTTTTGCTTCTTTTCCAAATAAAGACACTATATATTCATTCTACAATTGTTTATCATTGTTCTTAGTTTATCTTATCTCCATTGTCTAGAATTCTTTCTGTGGAGGAGGTCTTCCATGCTGTTGCACTAAAGGAGATGAAGAGTTTGTGGGTGTTGCAATTATTGTCATGGATTGAAGACTCACTGGAGAGGTCACAAATGTGTGATGAAAGATTTCCGGATATATATATATATATATATATATACACACATACACTTCTATATGCTTATGTATTTATATATATAAACATATATATATATATATATATATATATATATATTATATTAAATTAGAGATAAAACCACTATTAGGCAAATCAAACAGTGAAAATCATAAGACAATACATAGAAATAAAATTAATTAAAAATATAAAATATAAAATATAAAAAATATAAAATTCCAAATTAAAATATTTAAATAATTTAAACTTATAAATTTTAATATATATATTTTTACTATTATTATTTTATTTTATTTTATTTTATTTATATATATATATATATATATATACAGTTATATATCTATAAATATACTCATATATATATATTTATTTATATATTTTATACATATATTTATGTATATTTATTTACATATTTTTTTATGTATATATATTTGCTCATATATATATTTTCCTTTATTGTATTGATACACACACACACTTTCATATGTAAATATACACCTACACAAGTTACACAGACAAACACTTACTCACACACACACACACATGCATGCATGCACATATTTATTCAATCTCTCAATATATCAATACTTAGAAAGAAATAAGAGGCATGTATCTCCTGTTATGAATCAAAAAACAAATATGAAATACATTGTTTTGAATGGGACAGTGAAATACTTTCAACAAACTGCTGGTCCCATGAGTAATGTGTCTACATGATTTAGACAAACATTCCAAGCCAAGCCTGTGTTTCTTGTTGTACATCCATGACATATCTATGCAACAAAGACAATACTGTTCGTTTGTACTTCCTTATAGTAAATACAGCTTCAAGTACTCTGTAAACAGCAACCGGTTGTAGTAAAGTAAAAAAAAAAAGAATAACTAAATAAATAATTAAAAACATAAAAAAACAAAATAATAATGAGAATGATAATGATGATGCTGCTGCTGCTGCTGGTGATGATGATGAGGATGATGATGACAACAACATCGACTATGATGATGCTGATGTTTATCATTATAATAATACTATTAATAATAATAATTATAATGGTTTCAAGAACTAAGCTGAAGAATTTTAGATTTACTAAGTAGATTTACAGTCTTCCAATTTTTCTATTTAATTTTCAATTGAATTCAAATCAATAAAATAAACATATTGTGAGCTAAGAACACTTTTATACTGCTATGTCATTCAACTAACATGATGCTGTCCAACATACAAATTGTTGATGATGCTTCATTTTCTGGGACATTTTTTCCCCTATTTCTTGGTTTCATATATCGTGATTGGTGTGACTTCAGTTAATGGTATTTTTATTTATTTATTTTCTTTTTATTATCTTTTTCTTTTTTTTTATTCTTATAACTTTTATTGCTGATATTTGATTTTTAATGCTTTCAGTGATTTGAATTCCAATTTAAGTCAAACATTTTTGAAATGCTTTGTAAAGAATTTTTGTTGAGTAGACCAAATATATTTAAAATTTAATTTGTCTTATCTATTTTTCTCTCATTATTATCTTTTTATTTTGAAAATTTTCTATTCATGTTTGTGTTTTGTCTTCTTCTCCATGCCTACTTAATATGGAAGGGAAAGAAACACAACCATTTTAAATTGAACGAATTTGTGAAACAGCTCTTTGTTATATATTTTGCTATGTATTCAGCTTAAACTTGTTTATTTTTTATGTGTGTATGTCTGCATGCACGTGCACATGTGTGTGACTTTCTCACATGATCCAGACTATCGTGAAACAAAACTTTTACTATAGCTATATCAATATGATATGTTGTCAAACAAGTGGAGATAATCTGCTATGCTTCAAAAGAAAAATCAGCTAACATCCCTTTTGTAAGATTCTCTACGAATAGCAATTAATTTTAGTTTTGCATATGTTATTTCACATAACATATGCAAAACTAAACATTATGTTATCACCAGTTTCAACTAGCATTCTTGTTTGTACATTGATCATTGGACTGGAATCCTATTCTATTTTGCTCACAATTTATGATTGAGTTTTAGCCATGAATCAATAAATTGCGAGTCCAACACCTCAACCCCAAACTAAACCATCCATGATTTCCATTGGTATGAATTTTGCTTTAAATCATTGTCTTAAAAATATATAATAATTTCTAATTATTAATGATCTAATTTTTGTTTTGTTTTCTATTGCTTATTAATCTTACTGAGTCGTGAACTTTTGTTCATAATGTCTGGTTATGATATCAAACAAAAAGAGGAAATAAAATATTGTTATATTAATTAGAATTTATTAAATATTGTTGTATCTCTTTTACAGGGATATATCATTGCAATATTTTGCATGCATAATTAAAATTTTAGAAAAATTTCAATATTATTAGCTAAAAACAAAGAATTAAAAATAAGCGCAAAATATTAATTTTGTAATATTTATTTCATTTAATTTCAGAATCATCATTTAATTTTAATATCATAGTTTATAGGTTACTCAGTTCAGATGGAATGCAGTGGTTATAAGAAGAAGAGGTATAGACAAAGAAAGAGAGTGTGGAAGTAGAATAAAATCTGTGGATTAGAATAAGAGTTGGGTAGTACTCTCAGTGAAAAACTTGCACCAAGCACCAACTTCAACCAGGCACCTAGCATATTCTTGTCATGGTGCTATGCACAATAGTATTCATAAGTAGCAAATTTACAAAGAGTATAAAACAAATGGGTATTGTCATTGCTGTTTTTAATAGTTGTTTAACCTCAACATGATCAAACAGACATGTGTGTGTGTGTGTGTGTGTTTGCGAGAGAGTACTGAAAGGTTTCTATCATTGGGTAAAAGAAAATACAGGAGGATCAGTTAATAGTGATATTATTCAACATATTCCCCCTCAGATTTATACATTTATTGTTGTGGTACTTCAGTTTTTCTAAGCCCTGTAAAAGAATTCAGAAAGTTGAGCCTCCAATCAGGCCTTCCATAATACCCTTAAAACCAGGAACTTTCCAGCACCTGCTTGTATAAATTATTATTACTATTCTTTTAGTCAAGAAGGAAGGCTTTCCCATGACTCTTTGCAAAACCTACAAGACTTGAAGAAAAGAGAGTCCCTCAAAAAGGAGACCTAACCCAAACAGATGAAGTCTTCTACTGAAGTAGGATATGACAAGATTTGGATTCGGAATGCTAGAAATACAACTAGGCATCATTGGAAGAAGAAAAGAAGACAACAACAGCAATATCATTTCCAGCCACATATAAAGATTTGTAAAAAACAGATTACAGAGTTTTCAAGTTATTAGTCATAGGTAAGTTTGCATATAGGATTTGCATTTGATGTAATTCAGCTTTGTACCAAGACACACTGATCACTTTGGAGTCATATTTTTACATATTAAGATTATTACAAAATTTATGTTGACTGAGACAAGATATACTTGATAGTTTATCGAACCACAACACATTGTATAATAATTTTGACATTACTTTTAGTAATCATCCTGATATTTGTACTCTTTACTCTTTTACTTGTTGCAGTCATTTGACTGTGGCCATGCTGGAGCACCGCCTTTAGTTGAGCAAATCGTCTCCAGGACTTATTATTTGTAAGCCTAGTACTTATTCTATCGGTCTTTTTTGCCGAACCGCTAGGTTATGGGGATGTAAACACACCAGCATCGGTTGGCAATCGATGTTGCGGGGGACAAACACATACACACACACACACACACATATATATACATATATATGACGGGCTTCTTTCAGTTTCCATCTCCCAATTCCAGTCACAAGACTTTGGTTGGCCCGAGGCTATAGTAGAAGACACTTGCCCAAGGTGCCATGCAGTGGGACTGAACCTGGAACCATGTGGTTGGTAAGCAATCTACTTACCACACAGCCACTCCTGCACCTAGAAAATATGGAATGCTTCACGAATTTGCGTGTCATCCTTGTGCAGGGGCATACTAATCTTTTTTTGTATCATTCCAATTTCAGAATATGTACCGCCGTAGCTAGTAAAGTTACTTTAATAACATAGCATAAATTAGCTTCTATTTTCATAGAATCTTAATTTTGTTTTTATTTTGATATTTACTTTGTTTTATATTATCATTTAATCTATGCTTCAATTGGTTTGATCTTTGATTGTCATCACATTATCACCATTATTCCAAGGTGTGTTGAACCAGGAAATATAATTCTTAAACTTAAGATAGAAATATTCTTATCCACTTACATAAATATGTTAGTCAATGACAGTAGAAACGAAAGTTATAACTCTTAGACTGAACTTCATATGAAATAACTCAAACATAACATTTGTATATCGATGTTAATGGATGGCTAGTGAATAAATGAATGAGTTGGAAATAGTGAGTATTGGGCTAGAATCCATTTCTAAAATATATGTATTAGCAGGTAATTCAGTAGAAATTTGAGTAGAAGCTATAATCTAAATTATGTTTTATTACATATCTTCTTGTAACAAGATGTGTAGAATTGACAATGCTTATTAGAAAATGAGAACCATATAGCTTTAAGCCAGGCATAGTATATACATACTTAGAATTTTGCATCTGCTCTTCTGTTTAATGTCTTGTACAAGGTTAAAAGAAAATTGATAAAAAATATAATTACTTTGGATTTTACATATGTATATGAATCTGGATATTGTAATGAAATGTAGACAAGCATTGGCTTTCAAATAGATTTAAATGAATGTCATTGGTGTTAGTTTATATTTTTCTCAATAGGCTGCCATTTTATCACCTGAGCTAAACATGATTCACATCTGCTATTTACTATTTATGAAACAAATGTCATTTTTCGTTAATGTCTTAGAAACTCGGAATTGATTGAATTTTATATATGCACTAGCTTTTCAGGAATAAACCGCTAGAAAATTTAAATCAGAGTTCTGTTGGCATGAATACACACACACGTATGCACACACACATTTGTATGTACGTACATGCATATGTGTGTATGTATATATGCATATAAACATGTATATATATATATATATGCATGTATGTATGTATATATATATCTGTCTATCTATCTATCTATCTATCTATATATATATATATGTGTGTGTGTGTGTATGTATATATGCATATAAACATATATATATATATGTATATATATATATATGTGTGAATGTATGTATGTATATATCTGTCTATCTATCTATCTATCTATATATATATGTGTGTGTGTGTGTGTGTGTGTGTATGTATATATGCATATAAACATATATATATATATTGTAGGGATCAGCAGCTAAAGAGCAGTAGAATTGGGTAGTTAATTAAATACATTCACTGTTATCTTTATTTATTAATTCAATTATCTAAACAATAACTTAAAGAATTTGATTAATTTTATTGCAGAATACAGAATCACAATAACAGAAGTTTCACTCATAGTTCCATTCCATCGATGCAATTTTTAAGCTTCCAGGAATTCAACTATTTTTCCTTACTGCACTCACTCTCTTTCTCTTGCAGCAGAACACATCTCTCCATTTCCTGTCTGTTTCTAATTTTTTAACTTCCCACTTTTATAATTTTTTTTACCCCCATCTTCCTACACCGTTCCCATTTATTGTTCCAAGTTCTTTTTCTCATCATTTTCTGAAATTGTTTTTTTTTCTTTCTTTCTTTCTTTCTTTCATTGTTTGTCTCCATTGTCATATTCTTTAGGTCCTCTTGCATTTTAATTGTCATCTTTCCCATAATGCCACTCTTTATATCTGGGTTCCCCCTCTATCTGCTCCTTTCATTCTTCATTCACCCTCCATTCTCTGATCTCTGTCATTAATCTGTCTTCAATAGAATTCGTTTATTTTTTTTTATTACCTTCTTCCATATCTAGCTATCTAGTTATCTCTTCAATGAGCCATTAGATTTGTCTTCCAGCTTTAACAATGCACTTACAGACGTCAAAGTATTACTTCTGTCAAATTATGTTCTTTCTGTGGTTGTTATTATTGTTATCATCATTAAAGAATGAATACACCAGCTACATTTCTAATTATCCAAGTCTCACTATGCCTGGTGTTTTCACTGAAACAAAACTAGTAGCCTTGTACAATAATCTTATTTCTTCAGCAAGAAGTTTATACTTCATGTATAGCCAATTTACAGTTTGTAGAATCAATTTACTTTCCATACATATGGAAAGCAAATGGATTTCTGTTCTTCTTCTATAGAAAAATAGTTAATATTGCAGACATATCGTCATAAAACAATTTCACAGAACTAAATCAATTACACATCTTGTTACTGAAAAAAATGGCATTTTATAGCAACTACTGGTACAAATCAGAAAACATGGATTGACTAGGGAAAATATATAATGTAATTCTCAAAACCATTTCTTTTTTCTTTTTCTGTTTTAGTTTTTTGCTACACCTTATCTCAATATGAAGAGCAATATTCATTAACTTTTCCTGCCAGTGCAGTGTAAAATCAGATAAGTATTAACAATTACATTTTTGTAAAGTTTATGTGTGTAAACACAATAAAACATATATATATATGCAAAGTCTAAAATTGTGAGAAAATACTCTGAGGACACATTTTGCTTACTAAATATACATATTGTACAAACTCACATATGTAATAAAATGATTTGAAAAATTTCAGTAAACTGAGATTATTCTTGTAATTAAACGACAAAAATGCTCTCCAAAGGTGTTTGAAATAAAAAAAAATAAGACATACGACTGATAAACAGGAGAGAAAACACTAAAAATATCAGTGATTTTAACTTTTGGGGAAATGACAACAATATAGTTGATATAGTGATTGAAAGCAACTGGCATGTTTTTCATTTTATTCTATCTTCAGTGTGAGTTAATAAAATATTTCTAACTCACTGCATTACATCTCAGACTATACCACACATACATACACACAGACACAGACATACAGCACATACTAAGGTGTAATAGTGAGAATTAAAAATCTTA